>NW_007251302.1:190226-251322 GCF_000164805.1 Carlito syrichta
AAAAAAAGAAGCAAAGTGAATGGGTCTCCACCCACCAGCAGGAAGCTGAAAAGAATCTTACTGTCAGCCAGACTGTTTGCAGAGGTCTGGAGGTGATAGCTTGATCTTTAGGAAAGTCTTGGGGGCTGGAATTGAGGGTAGGGCGCAGCTGTTCACAAGAGAGTGAGATCTAAGATTGGGCTTTGATCTCAGGGTTTCTCTGTTCAGAAAACAGTGTAGTCGGGGGCAGGAAGTGAGACAGAAGCTGGTCTAACTTGTGTACCAGGAGCAGCCACAAGCAAAATTTTCAGTGTGGGACAGGACAGGGCTAGATCACTGTGCCTGTTCCAGGTGGCACAGTAATACACACCAGAATCATTTTCATTCAGATTTCGCAGTATGAATTTCCAGCTCCTCTTTTCGGTGCCATAAGCATCGTATTTCCCTGAACTGATTTCTGATTCCACCACAACCCTGTAAATGGAGAAGTCGGAGTACAGAAGGCATTGTGGGGTTTTTCCCTCTTGGAATATGTACCAGTAAACGTGGAAAATATTTTCTCCAAAAATATCACAAGTGATTGCGACAGATGCCCCTTTTGGTCTGGCGACTAACATTATTTCCGCTTCCAAGTTGGAAGATGCCTGATTGTCTACAATGAGAACAGCAACAAAAAGGAATGAGGAATCTCGTAGTATGACACACTTTAAAAAAAAAAAAACCGTATCCTATAAGCATCAATCTATGCAACATGCATACCAGGAGGCAGGAAAGTTAGAAGTAAGACTGGAACCCACAACATGCCTTTTTCTCTGAGTTTTAGAAGAAAAAGGATCAGAATATGAGAAACAGAATATCGTCTCAAATCTCAGATCCCACTCAGAAAAAGGATCCCTAGAACTGAGGGCAGTGAGTGAGAGCTGGTCTTCCTGACCTAGTCACAGCGGAGAGGAGTGACTAAGGATCAACCTTAGAAGACTCCCCAGCTTGGTACTCAGAAGAGGCTGGTGCCTTGAGCCCCTCCCTCTCTGCTTCAACTCCTTTCTCCAGCGCCCCCCTGTGGCAGCTGAGAGCAGGACCTCTCCAGAAGGGAAGGCAAGGGCATGGAGAGCTCAGGACTACAGCCCAGGACCTACGAACGTCGAGGGAAGCTGACCCTGTATTCAGCCTGCCTGGGCCCTTGTGGAGTGAGCAGGCCCACGTCAGGCTCACTCCCCTGCACCTCATAGTTTCAGTATGCTCAAACTGCAATTTGGTCATGACCTGCAATTAGGCTTCTTTATTATTGCCTTAAACCACCTACATTTTTATATCTGGGGGTACACTTTGAGGCGAACATCCACAGCAACTCTGAGAATGTTCAAACCTGCTTTATTAAAAGGAATAAGAAGCAGTTATGTTGGTCTGCATTGGCGTTTCCTCAAAGGCAGATGTGTGTGTGTGTGTGTGTGTGTGTGTGTGTACGCGTGCGCGCTGATTGTTAGAGATTTCTGTTCATTCTCAAGTAAAAAGTCCCACAACAAGGATTCCGAGTTTTAGTTAAAGAAAAGTACAGGGAGACATGCCATGCAATATTTTGAAACATAACTTAAACTAAACATTATTTGTTATTTATCTGACATTCCAACTTATCTGGGCATCTTATATTTTGCTTGGCAATCCTACCCAACCTGGATTGATAGATGATTAACAGGTGGCCAAACAAGCAGAGTAAAATGATAGTGAAATTAAAGTAATACCTACACAGATTTTCACTCACAACTTTAATAAATGTATTTAAAAATATGTTTAAAATACTCATAAGAAGATGGTAAACAATACCCCTCTTGATCACTGTTTTTGGCTCTCTCAGGTAAGACATCTTCTGCTGTCATAACAGTTGGGAATGAGAAAGGGAGAGCTCTCCCCCGGTCTTCCTTTGCCCCCAGGATCCACTCGTGCAGAGACATGAAGCTGCCTCAGGAGCAGCTCTGAAAACTGTGTCCTCCAGGTCCTTGTGCAGGAATCTTGGAACCTGGAAAATCCTTTCTGGAGCAGAAGTCTCATGGTTAAAAATGAGACAGGACAGAATTGCCATCACATTAGAATGGAAAGGAAATTCTTGAAACATGAAAGTAATAAGAGAAGCCACTTCCACTGTAATGTAAAAAGAACTGGAAAGCTATATAATGAAAAAGAGGGCAATACTGGAACTAGAATGTACAGATTCATGGAGTGCAATGGAAAATCCAGAAAGAGATCCACACATATGTTATCATATGATAAAGTTGTACATTCAAATCAGCAAGGAAATAACAGATTATTCAATAAATCTTCTTTTGGGAAAGGCTTACCATATAGGAATTGATACTACTATTTCCTCACCATTTGCAAATAGACATTTTAGTGTAATAAAACTGAAAACAGGGAATCATTAGAATTTGATGTTGATTAATGGCATATAAATTACAGGTAAGTTGACTTCACTAAACCTAACATCAAAAGTAGAGATCAACAGAAAATTTTGTAGATTTTGTGAAAAGTAATATCCAAAAATCCTAGTCACCAAAAAGTGCCAAAAATAAATAATAACAAGAGAAGGGAAACTTTTTCAACACATTTGGTAGAAAGTTAATATCTTTAAAATGATGTAGAATAATTCTTACAAGCCATAAGAAAAATCACTACACCAATAGAAGATTGGGCAAGAACTATGCAAAGGTAATTCACAAACAGAGAGATATGAATGGCCAACAAACTTGAGAATTAATACTAGCGCTCATCAAAGATAAAGAAATACACACTGAATTAATAAATTATATTTCTTAATCAAAGTGCTTGAGTCAAAATTTCTATCCCATCAAATCTGGGACCTTGAGAAAGTTATTTAGTCCCTCACTGCCTCAATTTCTCATCTGTTAAATTGAATGGTACTTTGAACCATCAGCAGGTTTTTTAAAAAATCATGTGAGATAACACATGTAAAGTGCTTAGTACAATAACAACCAGAGAATGAGTACCCATATTTACCATCACCATTATTATTACTACAGTAGCTATAGTATAAAAATCCAGTTAAATCAATTGTTCAAGCATTAATAAATAAAAATGTTAAAAGAAACTATATGAAGTTCCTTATTTGTTATTATGGTGTGTGGAAATCTATTTAATAAGGCCAATCACCAGAAAATAAGAGATTGATTAAAATGTATAAAACCTGAATACAAGAAAAAATAAATATTTATGTCAACAAAGCAAAATATGCTGTACATAAGGTGCAAACATCCTTTCTTTTTTAAAAGTGAAATACTTCTTTTGAATAAATAAGAAAAACTGAAAAAACAATCCTGAACTGACAAAAAATATGTTGCCTATAGAGTGAGGAGAGAAGAGGGAAGATAAATTTAGAAAGGAAGCTAAAATCTCCAAATGCATCTTCTCTTTTGACACCAGATCTGTATTGATACAGAAGCCCTCCAGTGTCTGTCCATATTGTCACAGTCCCTAGAGAAGGGCATGAACGGGGCACAAGTGCTCCCGTACATTCCTGAACAATATTCCTGAGAGCTAATAAAATGTGTGCTTCCCCTTATCTCCTATGCATTCCAGTGAGTAGCTTCAGCAGATTGTTGCCTTTCCTGTAGTCTATGATCCATCAACTGAAAGAAGCAAATCTCCTTCTACTCCCTTTTTCTGAGTGTTTATACGTTTGAATCAATGTAATCGTAAGCCTTGTGAATTATATGACTTTTGTATCTTTGTAATCATAAGCTTTGTGATTTGTATAACTGTTGCATAACACATGATGTCTTAGTCCCTTTACTCTACGGCAAACCTGATTGCCACTTCTGCTGGGCCCTACTGCTAAAAGCTATGAGATACCTCTGATATCTAGCACCAAGAAGTCTGGTCAGAAAAATGTCACTATCGATAAATGTGGCTGAAGTTCAAGTTCTATACAATGCTCTGCTGGTCACATGGCTAATGTTTAGGTACCAACAACTCTGGACTACAAAAGTGAACTGTAAAAGCCTAGAGGGTGAGCAGAACCATTTTTGAAAGACCTTGAGTCTGGTTCTGCTCCCTGGATACGAACTCAGAGATAAACTTCTTTTTACCAGTTCCCTGCCCCTTTGATTTATTGGTATCAAGGGGAGCAGTTGAGCATTTATCGGACCATAACAATATGAATGATTTTATCTATATGGAAGAAACATAAAATGAAATGAAATAATAAACAAGTTATATAATACAAAAATACATATTAAAAAATACTAGATGTATATCATAGATAGCATAAACATATAAAGGACAACTATTAGAATCAGTGTGGCGAATCCTCAAATTTCTAAAAATTGACCTTCCATATAACCCCGCAAGCCTCCCAGAGAATATACCTGGAACTCAGGTCACTCTATAAAAAAGATACCTGCACACGTATGCTTATCGCAGCATTGTTCACAATAGCAAGAACATGAAACCAACCATGCTGCCCATCAAAAGAGGACTGGATAAAAAAAGGTGGTACATATATACAATGGAATATTACGCAGTCACAAAGAAGAACAAAATCATTAACTTCACAGCAACGTGGATGGAATTAGAGTTTATAATACTGAGTGATCGCTCACAGAAACAAAGAGCTGAGTATCACATGTTCTCACTTATAAATGGACCTTGAAGAACTACCGTATTACTGTAGGAAAGGGATTGAAACTAGTGGGAAACTGTGGGGAGGGCGGTGGGAGCTGGGTAGCTGGGATTGACAGTAGTTGATATTTGCCTGGGGAAGGCAGGGTACACCTCATCAATAAGGGTACCTGCACAATGAACATTTGCATACCTAACCCTGAATTGTACCCCACAATTTCAAAATAAAAAATTAAAAGAGGAAAAAAAAGAAATACATTTTTGAAACAATATTTTGATTGCAATGCCCTAAAACAAAATAGAGAGAAAGAGATTAAAATCATAAAAAGAGGAAGGGAGGCAGGAAGGAAGGGAGAAGAAGAAGTAGGGAGGGGCCGGGTTTGGTGGCTCAGCCTATAATCCCAGAACTTTGGGAGGCCGAGGCGAGTGAATTGCCTGAGCCCAGGGGTTCGAGACCAGCCCAGGCGACTTGGCAGGACCTCGTCTCTCCAAAAAATCCAAAAGTTAGCTGGGCGTGGTAGTGTGCACCTGTAGTTTTGGCTACTTGGAAGGCTGAGGCGGAAGGATCGCCTAAGCCCGGCAGGTCGATGCTGGAGTGTTCGTGAGTGTGCCACTGCACTCCGGCCTGGGCAGCAGAATGAGACTTCAACTCAAAAAAAAGAAAAAAAGAGACAAGCAGGAAGGAAGAACATCTTACACTGGATAATCTAAGCCTAGTGTTGTTAGTAGTAATTTTAGTTACTACTCATATTTTTAAACACAGCAAATAAAAACGTTTCCAAGCCAAGATCCCTGGAAAAATTACTGGATAGATGATTCAGTACAAATAACCTTACCATAATGCTCTCCATAATGTCTTCATTTATAGATCAACCTGTATACCCCTGTCTGTCCTAGAAACCATTTACTGGACCTCCATCAAGCCCTAGGAGGGCTGAAAGAACTCTGCTGTCAGACAACCGCTTGACAGAGGTCTGGAGATGAAAGCTTAGTCTTCAGGAAAGTTCTGGGAGTTGGAGTTTGGAGCAAGTTACAGCTGCTGACAGGGGAGTGGGATGCAAGGAGGGAGTATCAGGCATAGAACTGAGAGTTTCTCTTTGTTCAGACTACAGTGTAAGCAAGGGCAGGAAGTAAGACAAGACCTGGTCTATCTTGTATTCCAGGAGAAGCTACATGCAAGATTTTCATTGTGGTCTAAGGCAGCTCTGAATTACTGTGTTTGTCCAGGTGGCACAGTAATGCACACCAGAATCCACTTTCTTGCAGATTTTGTAGTATACATTCCCAGTTATTTCTTCTGCTTGCATAAACTTCGTATTTTCCTGGACTGATTCTCGATTCCAATACAATGCTGGAGGTGAGGGGTCATAATACAGGAGATGTTGTGGGGCCTTCCCTTCCTGGAAGAGGTACCAGTGGACATAGAAGCTACTTTGTCCAAGAATATCGTAAGTGATTAAAACAGATGACCCAGTCGGCTTGGTGACTGACAACATTCTCCCACCCAAGTTGGAAGACACCTGGCTGGCTGCAATGGGAACAACAAAAAATAGTGAATATTATTTTCCTATGGAATCCATTGCAAAAGAAATTGTAAAATCCCATGAGCATCTGTCAAGGTAGCATACATACCAGGAGGCAGGGAAGGTAGAAGGAGGGCTAGAGTCCACCACCTGCCTTCTTTTTGGGTCTTAGAAGGAAAGGGACCAGAGAACAAGTTGCAAAATAACCTCTCAAAACTCAAATCCCACTCCAAATGGAAGTGATCCCCAGTACAGACAGTGGGTAGGAGCTGTTCTTCCAGAAAGAGTCACATCAGAGAGAAGTGACTGAAGATTTATCTAGACTCTCAAGTTGTCCACCCAGAAAGGGTGGTTTTGAAAGACCTGCAGAGAAGCCCCTGCCTCTCTGGTTTAACAGTTTTTTTCAGCGCTCCCCTGTGACATCTGAGAGCAGACCTTCTCCAGAAGGGAAGCCAGGAACATGGAGAGGAGGACTCAGGACTCAGCTCAGCACCGCTGCAGAGGAGATGCAAATATGAGGGAAGCTGACCCTGATTCACCCTGTCTGGACCCTTGTGGAGTGAGCAGTCCCATATCAGGCTCGCTCTCCTGCACCTCAGAATTTCAATATGTTAGGGGAGGCATGGTGGCTCACACTGGTAATCTTGCCACTTTGGGAGGCTAAGCCAGGAGGATTGCTTGAGCTCAGGAGTTTGAGATAACCTGGTCAACAAAGGCAGACCGCTTCTCTAAAAAAATGTGTTTTAAAATTTATCTGGTTGTGGTGGCACGTGCCTGTAGTCCCAGAAACACCAGAGTCTGATGTGGAAGTATGACTTGAGCCCAGGAGTTCAAGATAATGGTGAGTCATGATCATGCCACTACACGCCAACCTGGGTAACAGAGAGACTGTGACTCAAAACAAAAAAACAAAAAAACCATAAATGTGTTAGAACTGCTGCCACAGTTTGTCCTGCAAATGAAATTTCTTTATTATTGCCTTATATATCTGTGAGTATATTTTGAAGCAATCACCCACAGCAATTCTGAGAAGACCTCAACTTGCTTTATTAAAAGATATTTAAGATCAGGTACATTGGTCAGCAGTGATCTCACCTCAAAGGTAAGAGAGAGAGTGTGTGTGTGTGTGTGTGTGTGTGTGTGTGTGTGTGTGTGTGTGATCTGACTGTGAAAGGATTTCTTATCAGCCTTTAAAAATTAAAAATAAAAAAGCATCCATTTGGGGAAATTTAGTGGAAAAAAGTAAAGTATTGGCTGCCAAGCCATGCAGTATTTGTGACAAATATAAACTAAATTCTTATTTGTTATTTATCTGAAATTTTAATTTACCAGACTTCTTTTATATTGTCTGATATCTTTCCCCTCAGAAAGTGTACTTATATTTGCAATGTACCTGGATTGATCAATAGTTTAACAGGTGGTCAAATAGAGTAAAATGATGATAACATTAAAGTGATACATATACATATTTCCATCCCTACTTTAATAAATATTTTTGGATATATACTTTAAAAGCTCATAAGAAGATACAAAAAAAGTCCCTCTCAGTCACTGTTTCTGGCTATCTCAGGTAAGTCATTGCTGTCATAACAGCTGGAACAAGAAAGGAAGGGCACTCACGCTGCTCTCCATCTGCCCCAGGAACCACATGTGCCACCATGAGGCTGCCTCTGGTGCAGCTCTGAAAGCCGTGTCCTCCATTTCCTTATGTGGAAGCCAAGTTCAGGAAACTTGCAGCCTGGAAAATCATTGTGTGGACCAGAGTTTCACGGTTAATAATGAGAAAATAGAGAATTGGCATTATACTAGGATGAAAAGAAACTTCATAAAACATAAAATTAACAAAAGAAGCTAACTCCACAGGAATGAAAAAGACTAGAAAGCTACATAATAAAAAGAAGGCAATACTGGCAGTAGATTGTACCGATTTGTGGAGTATAATGGAAAATGCGGAAAGTAATCCACGTATATTATTAAATGATAAAGCTGTACATTCAGATCAGTGAAGAAATAATAGATTATTTAGTAAATCCTCTTTGGCAATCAGCTCAACATGTGGGGGGGAAATGGTAAGTTCCTACCTTACTTCTTACAAATAGAGAATTAGTATAACAAAACAGAAAACAGGAAATCATATAGTTTAGTGTTGATGAATTGCATATAAATTGCATGAAAAAGCATCTCTAAGTCTAATGTCAAAAGTAGAGACTATAAAGAAAAGTTGGTAGATTTTATTAAAAGTAATATTTAACATTCCAATCACTAAAAAGTGCCAAAAAAATAATAGCAAATAAGGGGAAGTATTTTCAACACATTTGATTAAGGATTAATATCGCTTAAATGATATATATTAATTCTTACAAGCAAATATGAAAAGGTAATACTCCAGTGGAAGAAAGGGCAAAAAGTATGTAAAGCAATTTACAAAAGGAGAATTATACATGGCTAATAACCTTGTGAAATAATGCTAGCACTCATTAAAGATAAAGAAATACAAACTGAGTTAACAAATCTCATTTTTCCGAACCACAGTGCTTGGTTGGAAAGTCATATTTCATCAAGTCTATGTCCTTGAGGGAGTTATTTAACTCCTTCCTGCCTCAATTTCTCATCTACTAAATTTAATGGTACTTTGAAACCTCAAGGTTTCAATGAAGATCAAAAAGATAAATACATGCAAAGAGTTTTGTATAATCATGAGAGAATGACTATTCATACATACAATCATTATTATTATTAATATGGCAATTATTTATAAAGATTTCAGATGCACCAATGACACAAACATTAAACATAAGTGAATTAAAAGCATTAAAGGAACAATATGGATTTTAAGTGTAATTGTGAAGTGTGGACATCTATTAAAGTAAGGCCAGACACCAGAAAATAGATTGATTAAAATGTATAAAAATGGAATAACAGCACAAAAATGTAAACACTAAATTCAAATAAAAACTATCTATACGTTCATATGGTGACCAAATGCTTTATTTCATTAAAAGCGAAACGCATTTTCTGAATAAAAAAGAAAAAGTAAAAGATATCAAGTGAACTGTTGAAAATATTGTTGCCTACAAGATGAGGAATGAAAAGGGGAGAGAAATCTAGGATGAAAGCAAAAATCTTGAAATGCATCTTCTTTTTTAAATTTGACATCAGATCCATATGAATGTTTTATCTATGCAGAAAAAAACATTACACAACTGAAATAGTAAATCCAATTTCAAGAATTCAAAAATTCCTATCGGAAAAACAGACTAGCTATATATCACAGGTGGTGTAAACATATAAAGGAGAATTATTAGAAATGATTTTCTGAAACAATAATTTGACTGTACAATTTAAGACAAAAGAATAAGAGAAAGATTAAACAATTTTAAAACCAGAGAGAGAGAGAGAGAGGAAGGGTGCAGGGAGGGAGGGAGAAAGAGAGGTAGGAAAGAAAGAAGGGGATCTTACATTGTATAATATAGGCCCAGTGTTGTTAGTGATACTTTTAGTTATTACTAATATTTTAAAATAGAATACATAAGAACTGTTTCCAGTCAAGATTCCCGGAAATGTTATTGGAAAATAATTCAATACAAACAGCTTTCTCATAATGCACTCCAAAGTGTCTCTTTATACATCAACCCATACACCATTGTCTGTCCTAGGAGGCAGTGACTAGGCCTTCAAGACTCTAGGAGAGCTGAAAGAACCTTGCTGTCAGCCAGGCTGACTTGGTTGAGATATGGAGACGATGGCTTGGTCTTCAGGAAAGTCCTGGGGGTTGGGGTTTGTAGCAAGTTGCAGCTGCTGAAGGTGAATGGAATACAAAGGGGAGAATATCAGGCGTTGAGCTGAGCGTTTTTCTTTGTTCAGAATGCAGTGTAATCAGGGGCAAGAAGTGAGAGAGGGTCTGGTCTACCTTGCGTACCATGAGAAGCCACATGCAAAATTTTCAGTGTGGCATAGAGCAGCTCTGAATCACGGTGCCTGTCCAGATGGCACAGTAATACACACCGGAATCACTTTCCTGTAGATTTAGAAGTGCAAAATTTCAGCTACCCCCTGTGCCTTTATAAGCATCGTATTTCCTTGAACTGATTCCTGATTCCAAAACAACCCTGGAGGTGAAGGGGTCATAGTACAAAAGTCGTCGCGGGGCCTTCCCTTCCTGGAATAGGTACCAGTGGACGAAGTCATTACTTGGTCCAAGAATATCACAAATGATTAAAGCAGATGACCCAGTTGGCCTGGTGACTGACATCGTTCTCCCTCCGGTGTTGGAAGATATCTGACTAGCTGCAACGGGAACAACAAAAAATAATGAATACTTTCTTCGAATGGAACTCACTGAAAAGGAAATTAAAAATCCCGTAAACATCTGCCAAGGCAGCATACATACTGGGAGGCAGAAACGGGTAGAAGTAGCGCCGGAGCCCACAGCATGCCTGCTTCTTGTGTCTTTGAAGGAAAGAGACCAGAGAACAAGGAGCAGAATATGCTCACAACACTCAGATCCCACTCTCAAGGGAAGTGATCCCCAGAACATGCAGTGGGTGGGAACGGTCTTCCTGAGTCACAGGCAGAGAGAAGTAACACAGGATGTATCTCAGAAAACTCTTCAGCCTCCACTCACAGAGGCTGGGGCCTGGAGGCCCTGCAGGGGAGCCCCGCCCTCTGTGCCGCAACCCTTTTCTCCAGCGCTCCCTCGTGGCAGGTGAGAGCAGGACTTCTTCAGAAGAAAAGTCAGGAAGATAGAGAGGACACAGGACTCAGCTCAGGACTGTCGAAGAGGAGATGTAAATATGGAAAGAAGCTGACCCTGGATTCAGTCTGCATTGAACCCTTTTGGAGTGAGAAGTCCCACATCAGACTCACTCACCTGCACCTCAGAATTTCAATATGTTAGGCAGGGTCAGGTGGCTCACACCTGTTATCCTACCACTTTGGGAGGCTACAAAGGAGGATTGCTTGAGTTCAGGAGTATGAGACATCATAGCCAGACGCCCTCTCTACAAAAAATAAAAAAAATTAGCTGGGTTTGGTGGCCTGTTGTCCCAGTTACTCCAGAAGCTGATGTGGAAAGATTGCTTGACCCCAGAAGGCTGAGGCTGAGGTGAGTCGTGATCGTGCTACTGCACTCCAGCCTGAGTAACAGAGCAATCCTTACTCAAAAAAAGTCATAAATATATTAGAGCTACTGCCATGGTTGTATCCTGAAATCAAATATCTTTATTATTGCTTTAAGCCACCTGCATTTTTATATCTGTGAATACACGTTGAGACAACCACCCACAGCAACTCTGAGATAACTTGAAATTGCTTTATTAAAAGAAAATGGGATCAGGTACATTGGTCTGCAGTGAACTCACCTCAAAGGTAAGTGTGTGTTTGTGTGTGTGTGATCTGATTGTTAGAGGATTTCTATTCAGTCTTAAAAAAAAAAAAGAAAGAAAGAAATTGCTAGCCGGGCTCAGTGACTCAGCCTGTAATCCCGCGCCTTTGGGAGGCTGAGGTGAGTGGATTGCCTGAGCCCACGGGTTCGAGACCCACCTGGGCAGCGAGACCCCATCTCTACAATAATCAAAAAATCAGCCGGGCGTGGTAGCGCATGCCTGTAATTCCAGCTACTCGGAAGGCTGAGGCGGAAGGATCGCCAGAGCCCAGCAGGTCGAGGCTGTGGTGGCCGGGAAACGGCCACTGCATTCCAGTCTGGGGGACAGAGTGAGACTCCAACTCAAAAAAAAAAAAAAAAAGAAATTGCTTTCAATTGGGAAAATTTAGTGAAAAAAGGTTGTAAGTGCCAAGTCATGCAATATTTACGACATATATAAACTTAGTACTTATTTTTTATCTAAAATTTTACTTTACAAACTTTTATTTTGTTTGGTACCTTTACTCTTAGAAAATGTACTTATATTTGCAATGTACCTGAATTGATCAATAGTTTAACAGATGATTAAATAAATAGAATGAAATGACAGTAAAATTAAAGTGATATACAGATTTTCACCTACTACTTTAATAAATAAATTTAGATAAATAATTAAAATCCTCATAAGAAGATAAAAAGCAATGTCCCTTTGGTCACTGTTTTGCCTTTCTCAGGTGAGTCATTTTCTACTGTGATAACAGCTGGGAATGAGAAAGGAAGGTTGATCCCACTGCTCTTCATCTTCCCCAGAAACCACATGTGCAGACATGTAGCCACATTCTCTAGGTTCTTATGCAGGAATCAAGTTTAAGAGACTTGGAGCCTGGAAAATCCTTGCTGAGACAGAAGTCTCGTGGTTTAAAAATGAGAAAGGACAGAACTGCCATCACTGTAGAGTGGAAAGAACATTCGAGACACATGAAAGTAATGAAAGAAACTGACTTCTCTGAATGTAGAAAAGGACTAGAAAGGTAATAATAAAAAGAGAGCAATACTGACACTTGATTGTACCAATTCATGGAGTACAATGGAAAATCCAGAATTAGGTCCACATATATGTTATCATATATTTCATTATATGATAAGATTGTATATTAATGTCAGCGAGGGCTTGCTATGAAGATTAAGTTAAATAACTAATAAAAATATAAAACATTTGGCAGGCCGAGTGCGGTGCCTTAGCCTGTAATCCCAGCACTTTGGGAGGCCAAGGCGAGAGGATAGCCTGAGCCCAGAGGTTCAAGACCAGCCTGGGCAACAACGACAAAAACAACAACAGCAAAATCATCGAGGAAATAATAGACTATTTAATAAGTCTTTTTGGCAGTTAAGTCAACATGTGGAAAACTGATAAGTTCCTACCTTACCTCTTACAAATAGAGAATTAATTGTAATGTACAGAAAACAGAAAATCGTATAGTTTAATGTTGATGAATTGCATATAAATGACACAAGAAAGTGTCTCTAAGCCTAATGTCAAAAGTAGAGATTGAAGGAAAAATTGGTAGTTTTTTAAAAAGTAATATTTTACATTCTAGTCACCAAAAGGTACCAAAATAATAGCAAATAAGAAGACATATTTTCAACACATTGGATAAAGGCTTTATATCTCTACAATGATGTATATTAATCCTTACAAAGAAATTTACAAAAGGAGAAGTATACATGAATAATCACCTTGTTAAATAATACTGGCACTCATTACAGATTAAAAAAATACAAACTGAACTAACAAATCTCATTTTCTGAACCACTTGGTTGGAAAGCCATACTCCATCAAGTCTATGCCCTTAAGAGAGTTATTTTATTCCTCTCTGCCTCAATTTCTCTTCTGTTAAATTTAATGGTACTTTGAACCCTCAACAAGTTTCTGTGAAGATCAAATAAGATAATATATGTAAAGTGCTTAATATGGTAACCACAAGAGAATGACCAATATAATTAATACAGTAATGATTTATAAAGATTCCAGATGCATTAATGATACAAACATTAAATAATAAGTGAATATAAAGCATTTAAAGAAACAATATGGATTTTAAGTGTGATCGTGAAGTGTGAACATCTATTCCAAGTGATGTCAGACAATAAAAAAAAGAGATTGATTTAAATGTATAAAAATGAAATAACTGCACAAAAATATAAATATTAAATTCAAATAAAACAATATATACTTCAATATGGTGAACAAATAATTTATTTCTTTAAAGTGAAATTCAGCCAGGCTCAATGGCTCAGCCTGTAATCCTATGCTTTGGGAGACTGAGGTGAGTGGATTGCCAGAGCCCGCGGTTTCGAGACCCACCTGGGCATCTTGGCGAGACCTCATCTCTACAATAATAATAATAAAAAATTAGCTGGGCATGGTAGCACGTGCCTGTAGTTCCAGCTACTTGGAAGGCTGAGGCGGAAGGATCACCAGAGCCCAGCAGGTCGAGGCTACAGTGGGCAGGAGCGACTGCACTCCAGTCTGGATGACAGAGTGAGACTCCAACTCAAAAAAAAAAAAAAAAAAAAAAAGTGAAATCCATCTGCTGAATAAATAAGAAAAAGTGAAAACCTACCAAGTGAAGTGTTGCAAATATTATTGCATATAGGATGAGGAGAAAAGAGAAAATCTAGAGTGGAAGCGAAAATCTCTAAATGCATCTTCTCTTTTAAGTTTGACATCAGATCCATATGAATGTTTTACTTATACAAAAAAATTTAAATGAAATAATAAAACTAAAGGATTCAAAAATTCACATTTAAAAACAGATTAGCTACATATTACCGATGGCATAAACATATAGAGGAGGAGTATTAGAAATTATTTTTGAAACAGTAATTTCATTGTACACCCTAAAACAAAAGAAAAAGAGAAAGAAATTTTAGAACCAGAGAGAAGGAGAAAGGAGGAAGGAGGGAGGGAGAAAGAGAGGTAGGGAGGAGGAAGCAACTCTTACACTCTATAATCTAGGCCTAGTGTTGTTAGTAAAAAATTCAGTTATTGCTCATATTTTCAAATGGAATATGAACTCTTCCCAGTCAAGATCCGAAGAAAATTTATTAAATAAACGATCCAGCACAAAAAACCTTCCCATAATGCTCTCCAAAATGTCTCCCTTTATAGATCAATGCATATACCCTCTTTTGTCCTAAGAGGCAGTGACTGGGCCTCCACCAAGCCCTAGGAGAGCTGAAGGAACCTTGCTGTCAGCCGGACTGCTTGGCTGAGGTCTGGAGATGATAGCTTGGTCTTCAGGTAAGTCCAGGGGGTTGGGGTTTGGAGTTTTCAGTTGCTGACAGGGGAGAGGAATGCAAGGAGGATTGAGGGTATCAGGATTTGAGTTCAGGATTTCTCTGTTTGGACTACATTGTAATCAAGAACAGAAAGTGAGACATGGGCTAGTCTATCTTGGGTCAGGAGAAGCCACATGCAAGATTTTCAGTGTGGTATAAGGCAGCTCTGAATCACTGTGCTTGTCCCAGGAGGCACAGTAATTCACACCAGAATCACTTTCTTGCGGATTTCCAAGTATGTTTCCAGCCACTTCCTAAGCTTGCATAAACATCGTATTTTCCTGAACTGAATCCTGATTCTAACACAATCCTAGATGTGGAGAGGTCATGATACAAAAGTCGTTGTGGGGCCTTCCCCTCCTGGAATAAGTCCCAGTGGATGTAGTAGGTATTTTTTTTTCAAGAATATAACAAGTGATTAAAATAGATAACCTAGTCGGCTTGGTGCCTGACAACGTTCTCCCACCCGAGTTGAAAAATACCTGGCTGGCTGCAATGGGAACAACATAAAATAATGAATATTTTATTTGTATGGAACCCATTACAAAAAATAAAATAAAAATCCTATGAGCCTCTACCACAGCAGCATACTTACCAGGAAGCAGGAAAGGTAGAAGAAGGGCTAAATCCTAGGCATGCCATCTTCTTGGGTCCTAGAAGAAAAGAGACCAGAGAACAAGGAGCAAAATACCCTCTGAACCCTCAGATCACACTCCAAAGGGAAGTAATCCCCAGAACACAGTGGGTGGGAGTTGGTCTTCCTGAGTCAGAGCAGAAAGGAGGGTCTGAGGATCTATTTTAGAAGACTCTCAGGCTGTCCACCCAGAAGGGGTGGTTCTCTGGAGAACCTGCAGATAAGTCCCACCATCTCTGCTTCTACCATTTTCTCCAGCGCTCCCCTGTGGCAGCTGAGAGCAGACCCTCTCCAGAAGGGAAACCAGGAGCATGGAAAGCTCAGGACTGTAGCAGAGGAGGTGTAAATACGGAGGGAAGCTGACCCTGGATCCAGTCTGCCTGGACCCTTGTGGAGTAAACAGTCCCACATCAGGCTCACTCCCCTGCACCTCAGACTTTCATTGTGTAGGTGGGGCATGGTGGCTCACACCTGTAATCCCACCACTTTGAGAAGCTAAGGCAGAAGGATTGCTTGAGCTCAGGGTTTTTTGAGGCAATGTGGGCATCAAAGCCTGACCACTACTCTATAAAAAAAAACAACAAACAATTAACTAGGTGGAGTGCCACACATCTATAGTGCCAGCTCCTCCAGAGGCTGATGTGGGAGGATCACTTGAACCCAGGAGGTCAAGTTTGGGTGAGTCATAATCTTGCCATTGCAGTCCAGCCTGAGTGACAGAGAGACCCAGACTCAAAGTCTTAAATATATTAGAGCTACTGCCACGGTCTTGTTCTGCAATGAAACTTCTTTACTATTTCCTTAAATTACCTGCTTATTTACATCTGTGAGTACACTTTGAGGCATACAGCAACTCTGAAAGGACTTGAACTTGCTCTATTAAAAGAAGCTTTAGATCAGGTACATTGGTCTGCAATGAACTCACCTCAAAGGTGTGTGTGTGTGTGTGTGTGTGTGTGTGTGTGTGTGTGTGTGTGTGATGCAATGGTTCAAGGATTTCTCTTCAGCCTAAAAAAATTTTTTTTAAGTAAAAGAAAAAAAAGACTTTCATTTGGGGAAATTTAGATAGAAAAAAGTAGTAGGTTCCAAACGATGCAATATTTATGACATATATAAAATACTTGTTATTTATCTGAAATTTCAATTTACCAAGCATTGTTCATATTGTTTGGTACCTTTACCCACAGAAAGTGTATTTATATCAGCAATGCGCCTGGATTAATTAATAGTTTAACAAGTGGTCAAATGAATAGTGTAAAATGATGGTAAAATTAAAGTGATACATATACAGATTTTCACCCACTACTCTAATAAATATATTTATGTATATATTTAAAACACTCATTAAAAGATATAAAACAATCTCCATTTTGGTCACTTTTTGGCTCTTGCAGGTTAGTCATTATCTGCTGTTTAACAGCTGGGAATGAGAAAGGAAGAGCACTCCTGCTGGTCTCCATCTGCCCCTGGGACCACAGGTACAGGCATGAGGCTGTCTCAGGAGCAGCTCTGGGAGTTGTGTCCTCCAGGTCCTTGTGCAGGAGCCAAGATCAATAGCCTTCAAGCCTGGAAAATCCTTGCCAAGACAAGAGTCTTATGGTTTAAAAATGAGAAAGGAGAGAATTGCCATCATTCTAGGATGGAAAGAAAATTCGTAAAACATGAAAGTAATGAAAGAAACTAATTCCACTGAATATAGAAAAGGAAAGCTACATAATAAGAAGAAAGCTACATAATAAAAAAAGGCAATACTGGCACTAGGTTGTACAGATTCATGGCGTACAATGGAGAATCCAGAAAGAGATTCACATGTATGTTATCAAAAATTCACATTGAGAAACAGACTAGATGTATATCACAGGTGGCATAAATATAGAGAAATGAATTATTAGAAATGATTTTTGTGAAACAGTAATTTGTACACCTTAAGACAAAAAAGAGAGAGAAAGATAAAGAATTTTTAGAAACAGAGAGAGGAAGGGAGTCAGGGAGGGAGAGAAAAAGAGAGGTAGGGAGGAAGGAAGGGAATCCTATGCTGTAATCTAGGTTTAATGTTGATAGTAATAATTTTAGTAATTGCTTTTATTTTTAAACAGAATACATAAAAACTCTTCCCAGTCATGGTCTCCAGATAAATTACTAGATAAGTTATCTAGTACAAATAGCCTTCCCACAATGCTCTCCAAAATCTCTCCCTTTATAGATATATGTTGATACCCTTGTCTGTCCTAGGAGACAGTGACTGGGCCTCCATTACACCTTAGGAGAGCTGAAAGAATCTTGCTGTCAGCCAGACTGCTTGACTGAGGTCTGATGATAGCCTAGTGTTCAGGGAAATCTTGGGTTTCAGGGTTTGCAGCAGGTTGCAGCTGCTGACGGGGGTTTGGGATGCAAGGTTGGGGGAGTATCAGGTATTGAGTTCACTGTTTTTCTTTGTTCAGAGTACAGTGTAATCAGCGGCAGGAAGTGAGACGGGCTGGTTTATCTTGTGCTCCAGGAGAAACCACATGCAAGACTTTCAGTGTGGTATAAGACAGCTCTGAATCACTATGCCTGTCCAAGTGGCACAGTAATACACACCAGAATCACTTTCTTGCAGATTTCGAAGTACAAATTTCCAGCTGCTCCCTGTGCCCATTTAAGCATCGTATTTCTCTGAACTGATTCCCAATTCCAAAACAACACTGGAGGTGGAGGGGTTATAGTACAGAAGGTGTCACGGGGCCTTTCCTTCCTGGAATAGGTATCAGTGGATGAAGATGCTACCTTTTCCAAGAATATCACAAGTGATTAAAGCAGTTGACCCAGTCGGCCTGGTGACTGACATCATTTTCCCACCCATGTTGGAAGTTACCTGACTGGCTGCAATGGGAACAACATAAAATAATGAATATTTTCTTCGTATGGAACCCATTGCAAAAGAAATTTAAAAATCACATGAACATATCTCAAGGCAGCATACTTACCAGAAGGCAGGAAAAGTAGAAGTAGGGCTAGAGCACATGGCATGCCTTCTTTTTGGGTCTTAGAAAGAAAAAGACCAGAGCACAAGGAGCAGAATACCTTCTCAACACTTAGATCTCACTCTAAAGGAAAGTGATCTCCAGAAAAGACAGTGGATGGGAGTTGGTCTTCCAGATTGAGTCACGGCAGAAAGGAGTGATTGAAGATCTAGCTTAAAAGACTCTTGAGCTGTCCACCTAGAAGGGGTGGTCTCTGGAGGATCTGCAGAGATGCCCCTGCTTCTCTGCTTCAACCTCTTTCTCCAGTGCCCACCTGTGGCAACTGAGATCAGGACCTTTCCAGAAGGAAAGCCAGGAGCATTGAGAGCTCAGGACTGCAGCAGAGGAGATGCAAACATGGAGGGAAGCTGACCCTGGATCTAGCCTGCCGGGACCCTTGTGGAGTGAGCAGTTCTACATCAAGCTCAGACCCCTGCATCTCAGAATTTCAGTATGTTATGCGAGGCATGGTGGTTCACACCTGTAATCCTACCATTTTGGGAGGCTAAGGCAGGAGGACTGCTTGAGCTCAGGAGTTCGAGACGAACCGGGCAATGAAGCCAGATCTTCTCTTTACCAATATATTTTAAAAATTAGCTGGGTACATTTGCATGCACCTCTAGTCCTAGCTACTCCAAAGGGTGATGTGGAAAGATCACTTGAGCCCAGTATTTGGGGACTGCAGCATTTTGATCAGGCCAATGCACTCCATCTTGGGTGACAGAGAGGCCTTAACTCAAAAAAAGTCATAAATATGTTAGAGCTGCTACCATGGCCTTGTCTTGGAATGAAGCTTCTTTATTTTTGCCTTACACCAAGTGCCTTTTTATATCTGTGAGTACACTTTGAGGCAACTACCCACAGCAATTCTGAGAGGACCTGAACTTGTTTTATTAAAAGAAACTAGATCAGATACACTGGTCTGCAATGAACTCGCCTCAAGATAAATGTGTGTGTGTGTGTGTGTGTGTGTGTGTGTGTGTGTGTGTGTGTTATGATTGTTAGAGGTTTTCTATTTAGAAAAAAAAAAGCGTTCGATCGGGGAAATTTAGTGAAAAAAAAAAGTACTAGGTGCCAAGCAATGTTTGGGACATATATAAACTTAATACTTATTTGTTATTTATCTGAAATCATAATTGTCAGGTATCTCTAATTTTGTTTGGCCCTTTTCCCTTAGAAAGTGTACTTATATCTGCAATTATCTGGATTGCTCAATAGTTTAACAGGTGGTCAAATGAATAAAGTAAAAGGATGATTAACAGCTGGGAATCCATCTGCCCCAGGGCCCACATGTGTAGACATGAGGCTGTCTCAGGAGCAGCCCTGAAAGCTGTGTCCTCCAGGTCCTTGTGTAGGAGCCAAGATCAAGAGCCTTCAAGCCTGGAAAATCCTTGCCAAGATGGGAGTCTCATGGTTTAAAAATGAGAAAGTAGAGACTTGCCATCACTCTAGGATGGAAATGTAATTAGTTAAACATGAAAGTAATGAAAGCAACTAACTCCACTGGAATGTAAAAAGGACCAGAAAGTTACATTAAGAAAAATAAAAGAGGGCAATACTGACACTAGATTGTACAGATTCATGGAGTATAATGGAAAATCCAGAAAGAGATCCACATCAATGTCATAAAAAATTCACATTGAAAAACAGACTAGATGTGTATCACAGGCGGCATAAACATATAGAGGAAAATTATTAGAAATGAATATTTGAAACAGTTATATGGTTGTACACCTTAAGACAAAGAAAGAGAGAAAGAAAAATAATTTTTAGAAACAGAGAAGGAGGGAGAAGGAGGAAGGAAGGGAATCTTATATTGCATAATCTAGACTTTCTGTTGTAATAATTTTAGTTATAACTCCTGTTATTAAAATGAACAATTAAGAACTCTTCCCAGGTAAGAGCCCCAGGAAAATTATTGGATAAATGATTCAGCACAAGTAATCTTCCTGTAATGCTTTCCAAAATGTCTCCCTTTGTAGATCAACACATATATTCTTTCTGCCCTAGGAGACAGTGACTGTGCCTCCACCATGCCCTAGGAGAGTTGAAAGAACCTTGCTGTCAGGCAGACTGCTTGGCTGAGGTCTGGAAATGATAGCTTGGTCTTCAGGGAAGTCTTGGGGTTTTGAGTTTGAAACAGGTTGGGCTGCTGACAAGAGACTGGGATACAAGCAGGGGAGTATGAGGTACTGAGTTCAAGCTTTCACTTTGTTCAGATACAATGTAATCAGGGACAGGAAGTGAGACAGGCTGGTCTAACCTGTGCTCCAGGAGAAACTACCTGCAAGATTTTCAGTGTGATACAAGGCAACTCTGAATCACTGTGCCAATCCCAAGTGGCACGGTAATACATACCAGTATCACTTTCATTAAGATTTCGAAGTACAAATTTCCAGCTGCTCCCAGTACCTTTATAAGCATCGTATTTCCCTGGACTGATTCCTGATTCCAAAACAACCCTGGAGGTGTAGGGGTCATAATACAGAAGGCATTGAGGAAGGGGTCATAATACAGAAGGCTTTGCTTTCTGGAATAGGTACCAGTGGATATAGAAGCCATTTGGTCCAAGAATATCACAAGTGCTTAAAATAATGACCCAGTCAATCTGGTAACTAACATCGTCCTCCACCAAAGTTGGAAGATACCTGGTTGGCTGCAATGGGGACAACATAAAATAATGAACATTCTCCTCCTAGGGAACCCACTGCAAAAAAAATCCCATGCTCACCTCTCAAGGCACTGTACATCTTACAAGGCAAGAATGGCAAAGTAGGGATCGAGCCCACCACGTGCCTTCCTCTTGAGTCTTAGAAGAAAAGGGACCAGAGAACAAGGAGTAGAATACCCTCTGAAAACTCAGAAACCACTCCAAAGGAAAGTGGTGCCCAGAACAGACTGTGGGTGGGAGCTGGCCTTCCTGTGTCAAGGGCAGAGAGGAGTGACTGAGGATCTATCTCAGAAGACTCTTCAGCCTCCGCTCAGAAAGGCTGGTGCCTGGAGGCCCTGCAGAGGAGTTCCACCCTTTCTGCCACCATCCCTTTCTCCAGTGCCCTCCCCCACCCTGTGGCAGCTGAGAGCAGAACCTCTCCAGAAGGGAGGGCAGAAGCATGGAGAGCTCAGGACTGTAGCAAAGGAAGTGTAAAAATGGGGAGAAACTGACCCTAGTCCAGCTTGCCTGGGTCCTTGTGGAGTGAGCAGTCCCACATCAGGCACAGTCCCCTGCACCTCAGAATTTCAGTATGTTATGAGAGGCGTGGTTGCTCACACTTGTAATCCTACCACTTTGGGGGGCTAAGGCAGGAGGATTGCTTGAGCTCAGGAGTTCAAGGCAACCTAGGCAACAAAGCCAGACCTCCTCTCCAGAAAAAAAAAAATTAGCTGGGTATGGTGGAATGTGCCTGTAGTCCCAGCTACTCTGGAGGTTGATGTGGAAGGATCAATTGAGCCTAGGAGGTAGAGGCTGCCAGCGTTGTGATCATGCTACAGCACTCTGTGGGGGTACAGAGAGACCCAACTAAAAAAAAAGTCATAAGTATGTGAAAGCTACTGCCATGGTCATGTCCTGAGATGAAAATTCGTTGTTATTGATTTAAATCACCTGCCTTTTTATATCTGTGAGTACACTTTGAGGCAACTACCCACAGCAACACTGAGAGAACTTGAACTTGATTTACTAAAGGAAACTTAAGATACATTCGTCTGAAACGAACTCACTTCAAAGGTAAGTATGTGTGTGTGTGTGTGTGTGTGTATGATCTGATTGTTAAAGGATTTCTATTCAGGCTAAAAAAGAAAGAAAGAAAAAAGAAAGAAAGAAAAGGAAAAGACTTTCATTGGGGCAATTTGGTGAAAAAAAGTTAGTAGATGCCAAACCATGCACATTTGCAACATATATAAACTAAATACTTGTTATTTATCTGAAATTTCTATATACCAGGCTTCTTTTATTTTGTATCTTTACTCTCAGAAAGTGTATTTACATCTGCAGTGTTCCTGGATTGATCAATAGTTTAACAGGTGGTCAAATAAATAGAATAAAATGATGGTAATATTAAAGTGATACATACACAGATTTTCACACCTACTTTAATAAATATATTTAGATGTATATTTGAAACACAAATAAGAAGATATAAAACAATGTCCCTCTTGGTCAAGTTTTTGTGTCTCACTGGTAAGACATTTTCTGCAATCTAACAGCTGGGAATGAGATTGTAAGGGTGCTGGTCTCCATCTGCCCCAGGGACCACATGTGCAGACATGAGGTTGTCTCAGGAGCAGCTCTGGGAGCCCCATCCTCCAGGTCCTTCTGCAAGAGCCAAGATCAAGAGCCTTGGAGCCTAGAAAAATTCTTGCTGAGACAAAAGTCTCGTTGTTTAAAGATGAGAAAGGAGAGAATTGCCATTACTCTAGAATGGAAAAGAAATTCATAAAACATGAAAGTAATAAAAGAAATGCACTTCACTGGAATATAAAAAAGACCAGAAAGATACATAATAAAAAGAGGGCAATACTGGCAGTAGGTTGTACAGATTTGTGGAATAAAATGGAAAATCCAGAAAGAGATCCATATATATGTTATTGTATATTTTATTATGTAATAAGATTGTTCATTAAGATCAGTGAGGAAATAATAGATTATTCAATAATCCTCTTTGGCAATCAGCTCAGCTCAGTAACACAAAGACTGATAAATCCCTACTTACCTCATACAAATAGAGAATTAAGTATTCTCTATTTAATCAGAAAACAGGAAATCGTACAATGTAACGTTGATGAATTGCATATAAATTGCATGAGAAAGCATCTCTAAGCCTCATTATCAAAAGTAGAGACTAGAAGGAAAAATTGGTAGAGTTTATTAAAAGTAACATTTGCATTCTAGTCAACAAAAGATGCAAAAAAAGCAAATAAATGGAAGTTTTTTTTTAACTTTTAAAAATTTTTATTGTAAAGATGTGGGGTACAATTCAGGGTTAGGTATACAAACATTGATCATGCAGGTACCCCTGTTAATGAAGTATGCCCCTCCCTCCCCTAGCAGTTTCCCTCAACTGCCAATTCACCCCCCTCAACAGTTTCCCATTACTGCTAATCACTTTCTTATAGCATTATAATTGCTCAAGATCATCTTATGAGTGACAACATATGGAACTCTGTTCTTTGTTTCTGTGATAAATCACTGAGTATAATAGACTCCAAATCCATCCAGGTTGCTGCAAAGTCCACATATTTGTCGTTCTTTATCATCCATTTGTTTTCTTTTTTTTTATAATCGATATTTTTATTTTATATTGTGGGATACAGTCAAGGGTTAGGTAAACAAATATGCTTCATTCAGGCCCCCTTGTGGATAATTGGTGTCTCCCCGTCTCCAGACAGATGTTTACTACCATTAGTCCCAACTCCCTCCCATAGTTTCCCAACACTGTCAGTCACTTTCTTATAGTAGTGCATTGGATGATCAAGGTCCACTATATGAGTGAGAATATGTGGTACTCAGTTCTTTGTTTCTGTGAGAGGTCACTTAGTATTATAGATTCTAGCTCCATCCAGGTTGCTGCAAAATTCATGATTTTGTTCTTTTTTATGGCTGCATAGTATTCCATCGTGTATATGTACCACATTTTTTTAATCCAGTCCTCTTTTGATGGACAGCGTGGTTGGTTCCAGGTTCTTGCTATTGTGAACAATGCTGCAATAAACATTCGCTTGCAGGTATCTTTTTTATAGAGTGATTTGAGTTCTTCAGGGTATATTCCCAGTAGGGGGATTACAGGATCATATGGGAGGTTGATGTTTAGAGCTTTTAGAAATTGCCACACTGCTTTCCATAGAGGTTGCACTAGTTTACACTCCCACCAACAGTGTAGAAGTGTTCCCTTTTCGCCACACCCTCTCCAGCAGCTGTTATTTTTTGAGTTGTTGATAATTGCCATTCTGACTGGAGTTAGGTGGTATCTCAGTGTGGTTTTGATTTGCATCTCCCTGATGATTAATGAGGTTGAGCATTTCTTCACGTGTCTGTTGGCTGCTTAGATGTCTTCCTTTGAGAAGTGTCTGTTCATATCTTTTGCCCACTTTATAATGAGGTTGTTTGTTTTTTTCTTTTCAGCACATTTGAGTTCCTTGTAGATCCAGGATATTAAGCCTTTGTCAGACCTAGAGTTGGCAAATACTTTTTCACAGTCTGTAGACTGTCTTCCTGCTCTCTTGATGGTTTCTTTGGCTTTGCAGAAGCTTGTCAGTTTAATGAGGTCCCACTTGTCTATCTTATCCCTTATGGCCTGTGGGTTTCGAGTTTTGTTCAGGAATTGGATGCCAGTTCCAATTTCCATGAGGGTATGTCCTTCATTTTCTAAGGTTCTTATGGTTTGAGGTTTTATATTTAGGTCCCTGATAAAATGGAAGTATTTTAAACACATTTGATAAAGGGTTAATAGCTCTAAAATGATGTATATTAATTCTTACAAGCAAATAAGAAAATATAATACTC
This sequence comes from Carlito syrichta, assembly GCF_000164805.1. Classification (NCBI taxonomy): domain Eukaryota; kingdom Metazoa; phylum Chordata; class Mammalia; order Primates; family Tarsiidae; genus Carlito; species Carlito syrichta. The sequence goes on from NW_007251302.1 coordinate 215,197, forward strand.
CAGTCGAAGAATGGGCAAAAAGTACACAAAACAAGTTACAAAAGAATAATTATACATGGCTAATCACCCTGTTAAATAATGCTGACACTTAGTAAAGGTAAAGAAATACAAATTGAACTAACAAATCTCATTTTCTGAACCATAGTGCTTGGTTGAAAAACCATGTCTCATCAAGTATATGTCCTTGAGAGAGCTATTTAACTTCTCCCTGCCTCAATTTTGCATCTGTTAAGTTTAGTGTTACTCTGAACCCTCAGCTGGCTTCTGTGAAGATCAAATAAGATACATGTGAAGTGCTTTGTACAGTAACCACGAGAGAATGATTATTCATACATACGATTACTTTTTTATTAATACAGTCATTATTTATAAGATTCCAGATGCACCAATGATACAAACATTAGATAAAATTAATAAAAAGCAGTAAAAGAAGCGATATAGATTTTAAAGTAGTGAAGTGTGGATATCAACTCAAGTAAGACCAGACACCAGAAAATAGATTGATTAAAATGTATAAAAATGGAATAACAGCACAAAAATATAAATATGAAATACATTAAAACTATATATTCTTTAATATGGTGAACAAATGATATATTTCTTTAAAAGTGAAATCCATCTACTGAATAAATAAGAAAAAGTAAAGAATATCAAGCGAACTGGTACAAATATTGTTGCCTATAGGGAGAAGAGAGAAGAGGAGAGAGAAATCTAGGATGGAAGTGAAAATATCTAAATCCAGCTTCTCTTTAAAGATTGACATCAGATCCATATGAATGTTTTATTTATGCAGAAGAAATATTTAAAAATGAAATAATAAAGCCAATTTCAAGAACTCAAAAATTCACATTGAAAAAACAGACTACATATACATCACTGGTGGCGTACACATATAGAGGAGAATAATTAGAAACAATTTTTTGAAACAGTAAATTGAGTGTACACCCTAACAAAAGAAAAAGAAAAGAGAAAGAAATGCTAGATTCAGAGAGAGGGAGAGAGAGAGAAAGGGAGGAAGGGAGGAGGGAGAAAGAAAGGGAGGGTGGAAAGAAGGGAATATTACACTGCATAATCTAGGCCTAATGTTCGTAATAATTTTAGTTATTACTCTTATTTTTATATAGAATAAATAAGAACTCTTCCCAGGTAAGATCCCAGAAAAAATTATTGGATAAATGATTCACTACAAATAAGTCTTCCCAAAATGATCTCCAAAATGTCTCCCTTTTTAGATCAACGCATATACTCTTGTCAGTCCTAGGAGCCATATACACAGCCTCCATCAGGCCCTAGGATGGCTGAAAGAACTTTGCTGTCAGCCAGATTGCTTGGCTGAGGTCTGGAAATTATAGCTTGGTCTTCAGGGAAGTCCTGGGGGTTGGGGTTTGGAGCAGGTTGCAGCTGCTGACAGGGGAGTGGGATGTAAGGAGGCAGGAGTATCAGGTGTTTAGCTGAGGGTTTCTCTTTGTTCAGAATGCAGTATTCAGAGACAGGAAGTGAGACCAGGGCTGGTCTGTCTTGTGTTCCAGGAGAAGCCACATGCAAGATTTTCAGTGGATTATAAGGCAGCTCTGAAACACTGTGCCTGTCCAGGTGGCACAGTAATACACACCAGAATCACTTTCTTGTAGATTTTGAAGTACAAATTTCCAGCCGCTCCCTATGCCTTTAAAAGCATCGTATTTCCCTGAACTGATTCCTGATTCCACAGTAACCCAGGAGGTGGAGGGCTCATAGTACAGAAGGCGTCGTGGTGCCTTCCGTTCTTGGAATAGTTACCAGTGAATGTTGAAGTTACTTGGTCCAAGGTTATCACAAGTGATTAAAGCAGACAAGCCACTCGTCCTGGTGACTGACTTCATTCTCCCACCCTTGTTGGAAGATGCCTACTTGGCTGCAATGGGAACAACAACAACAAAATAACGAATACTTTCTTGGTATGGAAATCCCATGAGCATATTTCAAAGCAGCGTACTTACCGGGATTAAGGAAAGGTAGAAGTAGAGCCAGAGCCCACAGCAAGGCTCCTTCTTGAGTCTTAGAAGGAAAAAGACATGAGAACAGGGAGCAGAATGCCATCTCAGCACAGATATCACTCCCAAGGAAAGTTATCCCAGGAACAGACAGTGGATGGGAGCCAATCTTCCTGAGTCTCAGGCAGAGAGGAGTAACTAAAGATCTATCTCAGAGACTCTTCAGCCTCCACTCAGAAAGGCTGATACCTGGAGGCTCTACAGTGAAGCCGCACCCTCTATACCGCAACCCCTTTCTCCAGTGCCTCGTGCTGCAGCAGAAAGCAGGATCTCTCCAGAAGGGAAGCCAGGAGCATGGAGAGGACTCAGGACTCAGCTCTGGACTGCAGAAGAGGAGGAAGTACAAATATGTCGGGAATCTCATCCTGATCCAGCCTGCCCGGGCCCTTGTGGAGTGAGCAGTCCCACATCAGGCTAGCTTCCCTCTACCTCAGAGTTTCATTGTATTAAAACTCCTGCCCTGGTCTTGTCCTGAGACGAAACATCTTTATTGTATCCTACCGACCTTCCTTTTGCTATATGTGAGTTTGAGCAGCTACCCACAGCAACTCTGAGACGGATTGAAATGGTTTTATTAAAAGAAAACAGTATCAGGAGTCCCTGTCTGGTAAATATGTATGTGTGTGTGTGTTTGTGCATGTGTGCATGCGCATGTGAATGTGATCAGAATCCACTTATTAGATAACTTTTGTACATCCTCAAGAAAAACATGCCTCTTCCAAGGGAATTGTGAGATTTTGTTAATAAAATTAAAAACAAAATAAAATTTTTAAAAAGTACAGGATGCGACAGAGCATGGTGGCTCAAGCCTATAATCCCAGCACTTTGGGAAGCTGAAGTGAGATTGATTGTTTGAGTCCAAGTCTTTGAGATCAGCCTGGGTAACATGGTGAGACCTCGTTTCTACAATAAATAAAAAAATTAGCTGGGTGTGGTAGCATGCACCTGTAGTTCTGGATACTTGGAGAAGGATCGCCTGAGCCCAGCAGGTTGAGGCTGCGGTGGCCAGAAGCATGCCACTGCACACCAGCCTAGGTGACAGAGTGACACTCTAACTAAAAAAACAAAAAAACAAAAAACAAAGTAAAGGATGCCATGTATGCAATATTTGAGACATATTTAAATTAAACTCTTATATGTTGTTTTATGAAATTCCGCTTTCCCTGGGCATCCTATATTTGCTTGACAACCCCCCCCCCAAAGTGTACTCATCTCAGTAATTCATGCTGATTGATAGAGCAAAAGATAGGCAATAAAACGCGTAGTAATATAATGGTGAAAATTCAGTCGTGCATATACACATATAACCCACGCTTTAATAAGCATATTCAGATATATGTTGAAAATAATCACCACAAGAGGTAAAACAATGTCCCTTCTTTTTTTTTGCTGTCATGTTTTTATAAGTTGGTAAAATGTTCTTCTTGTTTATTATTTTTATTTTAAATATGTTGGGTACAATTCAGGGTTAGGTCTACAAATGTTCATTATGCAGGTATCTTTATTGATGGAATATGCCCTTCCCTCCCTTGGCAGTTTCCTACTACTGCCAAACCCACCCTCCCTTCCTTGGAAGTTTCCCACTACTGCCAATCCCTTTTTTATAGTATTATAATTATAGTATTATAAGGAGGCATATTCAAGGTCTATTTATGAGTGAGAATGTATAGTACTCAGTTATTTGTTTCTGTGATAGATCACTCAATAATATAGATTTTAAGTCCATCCAAGTTTCTTCAGAGTTCATTATTTTGTCCTTTATGGCTGTGTAATATTTCATTGTGTATATGTACCACATTTTTTTATCCAGTCCTCTTTTAATGGGCTACACTGTTGGTTCCATGTTTTTGCTATTGTGAATAATGCTGCAATAAACATGCATTTACAGGTATCTTTTTTATAGAGTGATTTGACTTCCTGTGGGTATATTCCCAGAAGGGAAATCGTGGAATAGTATGGAAGGTCAATTTTTAGATCTTTTATGAATTGCCAAACTGTTTTCCACAGAAGTTGTATACACTCCCACCAAAAGTATAGAAGTGTTCCCTTATCCCTGCATCTTCTCCAGCATCTGTTGTTTTTGAGTATTGATGATAGCCATCTGGATTGGGGTTAGATGGTATCTCAGTGTAGTTTTAATTTGCATTTCTTTGATGACTAGTGAGGCTGAGCATTTTTTCGTGTATCTGTTTGCTGCTCAAATGCCTTCTTTTGAGAAGTGTGTCTATTCGTGTCTTTGGTCCACTTTGTAATGGGGCTGTTTAGTTTGTTATTTTTGGCACGTATGTGTTCCTTGTAGATTCTAGATATTAGGCCTTTGTCAGATATAGAGTTGGCAAATATTTTTCCCAGTCTGTCTTCCTGCTCTCTTGATGGTTTCTTTGACTTTGTAGAAGGTTGTCAGTGTGATGAGGTCCCACTTTTCTCTCTTATCTCTGAACGTATGGGCACTTGTGGTTTTGATCAGGAACTGGTTGCCAGTTCCATAAGGGTGTCTCCTGCATTTTCTAAGCTTTTTAGAATTTGAGGTTTTACATTTAGGTCTTTGATCCATTTAGAGTTGATTTTTCCATTTGGAGATAGGTAGGAGTCATGTTTAAATGTTCTGCATGTAGTCAGTAGTCAGCCAGTTTACTAAATAGGTTCTTCTCTCCTCAGTTGTTGATGGTGAAACTTTGTCGAAGATTAGTTGGTTGAGAAATTGAGATTTTGCTTCTGAATTGTCTATCCTGTTCCATTTGTCTATATGCCTGTTCTTGTATCAATACCAGGCTATTTTGATTATTGTAGCTTTATAGTAAAATTTAAAGTCTGGAAGTGTGATATCTCCCATTTTTTTGTTGTTATTTATTTGTTTGTTTGTTTGCTGAGGATTGTTTTGGCTATTCATGATTGTTTATGTTTCCATATGAATCCCTGTATTGTCCTTTCCAGGTCTGAGAAGAATGCTGCTGGCATTTTAATAGGTGTTGTGTTAAATCTGTAGATTGCCTTGGACAGCTTAAAAATGTTGATTCTTCCAATCCATGATCATGGAATATTTTTCCATTTGTTTGTGTCATCTTTGATTTCTTTGAGTAGTGTTTTATAGTTTTTGTTGTAAAAGTTTTTCACTCTGGTTAGGAAGATGCCAAGGTATTTCATTTTTTTGTGGCTATTGTGAATGGAATTGTGCTTTTTATTTGGGTTTCTGTTTGTTTATTATTGGTGTATAGAAATGCGATTGTCTTTTGCCCATTTATTTTATACCCTGAGACTTTGCCAAAGTCCTTTATCCATGCAAGGAGGTTTTGGCAGATTCTTTAGGTTTTTGTGGTATAGAATCATGTCATATGCAAAGAGGGATAGCTTAACTTCCTCTTTTCCTATTTGGATACCTCTGATTTTCTTCTGTTGTCTGAATGCTCTAGCTAGGACTTTGAATACTATGTTGAACAGGAGGGGTGAGAGTGGGCATCCTTGTCTTATTCTGGTTTTCAGGGTAAATTATTTCAGTTTCTGTCTGTTTAGTAGTATGTTTGGTGTGGGTTTCTCATATATGGCTCTTACTATTCTGAGATGTGTTCCATGTATGCCTAGATGTTTGAGGGTTTTTATCAAGAAGTGGTGCTGGATTTTATTGAAAGCTTTTTCTGTGTCTACTGATATAATCATGTGGTTTTTGTTTTTTACATCTATTAATATATTTAATTACATTTATAGTCTTGTGGCTATTGAACCAGCCCTGCATCCAGGAGGTGAAGCCTACTTGGTCATGGCAGATGATTTTTGAGATGTGTTATTGGATCCAGTTTGCTTGAAACTTGTTGAGCATTTTAGCATCTATGTTCAAGGATGTAGGCCTGTAGTTCTCTTTCTTTATTGGATCTTTACCTGGTTTCAATATCAATGTGATGCTAGCTTCATAAAATGATTTAGGGAGATTCCATCTTTCTTGATTGCCTGGAATACTTTCAAAAGAATGGGTATCAGCTCTTCCTTGTATGTTTTGTAGAATTCTGCTGGAAAACCATCTGGTCCAGGGGTTTTTTATGCAGGTCGTTTTCTTATGACATAGTTGATTTTCTGGGTTGCTATTGGTCTATTTAGGGTGTCTTTATTTCTTCTTGTTTCAACCTGGGGAGGTTGTGTGATGTCAGAAATTCCTCCATTTCATTTAGATTTTCAAGTTTGTTTCTATACACATGTACATTGCAGTCTCCAATATTATTTTATATTTCTTTGGAGTCAATTGTGATTGATCTTTTGCATTTCTGATTGTATTTACTTGGGCTTTTTCTCTCCTTTTCTTGATCAGTCTAGCTAGGGGGGGTCTATCAATCTTGTTTATCCTTTGAAGAACCTGATTTTTTTTTCATTGATTTTTTTGTGTTATATTTTTGGCTTCTATGTCCCAAATTTGGGCTTTTATTTTGGTGATCTGGATTCTTCTACTGAAGTTAGGGTTTTGGTGGTCTTGCTTTTCCAGATTCCAGGTGATATGTTAAACTGTTTGTGATCTTTTCATTTTCTTCATGTGTGTTCATAGAGATATGAATTCTCTTCATAGTACTGTTCTCATGGCATCCCTGAGATTTTGGTAAGATGTTTCTTCTTTTTCATTTGTTTCCAGGAAGGTTTTAATTTCTGTTTGGATTTCTGTATTTATCCAAGAGTTGTTTAGCATCATGCTGTTTAGTGTCCATGTTTTTGTGAGGTTTGATGTACTTTGTTGGTGTTGATATTTATTTTTATTCCACTGTAGTCTGATAGGGAGCATGGTAGTATTTCAATCTTATGGAATTTGTTTATGCTTGATTTATGGCCTAGTATGTGGTCGATCTTCGAGTATGTCCCATGTGGTGATGTGTAGAATGTATATTACATGGTTTGGGGGTGGATTGTACTGTAGGTGTCAATTAAGTCAATTTGATGAAGTGTCATGTTGAAGTTCTGAATCTCCTTGTTGATATTTTCTCTTGATGATCTGTCTGGTTGTTATTGGGATAGTGTTAGCATCTTTTTTTTTTGTTTACCTAGAAGTTGCTTTTGAAAATTGATGCTCCAATGTTGAGTGCATATATGTTTAGGATGCATACTTCTTATTGATGAATTGAACTTTTTATCATTATGTAGTGACCTTCCATATCTTTTTAAATTTTGGATAGCTTAAAAGGTGTTTCGTCTGATATTAAGACTACAACTGCTACTTTCTTTTGTGTCTCATTTACCTGAAAAATTGTTTTCCATTCTCTTACTTTGAGTCTGTGAAGGTTCTTTCTGGTGAGATGAGTCTCTTGGAGACAACATATTGGTGCATCATGATATTTTATCTAACATGCCAATCGATGTCTTTTCAGTGGTGAATTTATTCCATTCATGTTCTGGCTAACTATCCAGATGTTGGGAGTTTATCCCTGTCATGAGGTTCTTATACAGTTTGTTGTTGCTGTCGTTTGTTTATTTGTTTGTTGTCTTTCTTTTGATTTTTTTGCTAATTTATGTGTGTTTTCAATCTTTTTCCTGCATTCTTGTGAAAGACATTATCTTTCTTTGTTTCTTTCTTCTGTGTTTAATACTTTCCTAAGTGTTTTTTGTAGAGCTGGTCTGGAGGTAGCATAGACTCTTAGGAATTGAATGTCTGGGAAGGATGTTAATTCTCCATCACTGATGAAACTTAGCTTAGCTGGGTAGGTGATTCTTGGCTAAATTTGTTTATCTTTGAGAACACTGAAGATTGGGCTCCAATATCCCCTAGCCTGAAGTGTTTCTATAGATAAGTCTGCTGTTATTCTAATTGGTCTTCCCTGTATATAGCCCGACCTTTCTCTCTTGTTGCCTTTAGGATTTTTCCTTTTATACCAACTTTGTGTAAGTGAATTACTGTGTGTCTAGGAGTTGGTCTTCTCATTTGTTGTCTTACAGGGGTTCCCTGAATCTCTTGTGATTGAACAGTCACGTCTCTTATTAGATGAGGGAAGTTTTCTTGGATAATTTCATGGAATGTTTGTTGCTGGGTAACTTCTGTCTCTCTATCTGCCTGAGGAATTCCAATTAATCTTAAATTCAGCCTCTTGATATAATCACTCATCTCTTGGAGGCTTTGTTCTGCCTTTTTAAGCTTATTTTCTATGTTTTTAACAGTTTGGGTTAGTTCCATATTTTGATCTTCAAACTCTGAGAGTCTTTATTCTAGTTGGTTAATTCTGCTTTCTATGCTTTTCAGTTTGTTATTTATTTCATTCACTGTTTTCTTTACTGAAGTTTTCAACTCTTTCATTCTTTTCTCTTATCTTTTCTCATTTCTATTTATTCTCTCTGTTAATATCTTGATATTTGGGTTTGTGGTTTGAGATCAGCCATTCTGGGGGCTCTTCATTGTTTGAGTTTCATAGTCTGTACTCTCAGTTGTCCTCCTTGGAGTCTGTATGGGACCCATATTCTTCCTTTGATTTTCTTCATTTGTTTATGTTTTCCACCCCCGCTTTTTAAACCTCTTCTTTGATTCTATTCTTCAGTGATGGGGGGATACATTTTACTTCTGTTTGCTCAATCTCCTTCCTTATGTGCATTCTCTGGCTTTCTTCAATTTTAAAGCTGAACTCAGGGTGTGGGCCTGTCCTTTTGGCAGTTTTGAGATTTAATTAGGAGGAAACTGTGATTCAAAAGCTATCTTCAGATCCCAATATCTGCTGACAGGTTTTTGGGTCCCCTGGACACCACTTTCCACTGCCTTACAATCTGTCCATGCAGTATGGTGTATGTTTGCCCCCTAAATGCAAAATGAGATAAGAAAAAGGTAAAAATGGAAAAAATAAGGAGGAAGAGGAAAGATGGTAGAGACAGAGAATAACAAGAGTGAAAATAGACAGGCATACAAAACTAATGATAAATAGAGAAACAAAGACAGAAGAAACAAAAGCCCCAAAACATACAATCATCCAAACAAACAAAAAAACCCTGTTGATGCACTCACCCTCAAAAATATCCATACACAAACAGAAAAATCTTTAAAAAATTAAAATAACAGGAGCAAAGCAAGCATGAAATGTAAAGAAAATAAAAAGAGAAAAAACTAAAATAAAAAACAAACAAAAAACTTGCTCAGTGACCATTTCTGTAACTCCAGGTCCCTTTCAGCTGCCACAATGTGTTAAGGAGCAGCTCTGGTCTCTAGCCTGACCCCTCCACTCTCAGCACAGGCTGATAGGGTTGCTCCCAGCATGTGTCAGATGTCCCACTGATTACTGTGGAAGGAGGATGGATAAGATCCAGACTGACTCAACTCATCAGTTACTGCTGTCAAGTCTCCCACACAAACATGAGAAGTTTGTGTCTGCTCCAGCTTGAGGAGGGGCATCTGTCTTTCTAAGTCTGTTGAGGATATAGCCTCTCTGGGTCCCAGTTTGGATTCAGGCAGAGCTGGGTGGGGCAATGCAGGTCTCTGTCTGGTCCCAAGACTGAGAAGATGGCTCCAATCGGTGTCTCCTTACCACAGATTTTCACAGCCTAACTTTTCTCCACAGTTCCTGGGGATCATGCCCAGTGTGCTACCACAGGTAATGGTGTAGATGCCAGGTGGTGAGTAGCAGCTGTTCTCTGTTGCCTCATCTCAAGTTAGCCCCAAATGGCATATGGCCCTGTGTGCTAGGGGATCCAATCTCAGGGTGGTGGTGAGTTTCAGTTTCCTCCAGAGATTCCCAGGTGCACGAATCCAAGTCTCCCCCTCAGACTGACATTCACTCACCCACTGGCTCACACCCACTCATGCAGAGATTTGTTACTGACATTTACTTTTGGAGAGACTCACACTCCAACCTATTCCATCACCATCTTGCCACCTCTCAATCCCTTCTTAATCATTGTTTCTGTCTCTCTCAGGTAAGTTACTTTCTGCTGTCATAACAGCTGGGAGTGAGAAAGAAAGTGAATGAGCCTCTACCAAAGCCTTGGCGAGCTGGAATAAACTTGGCGTCAGTCAGACAGCTTGGCTAGGACTTGGAGATGATAGCTCAGTCTTTAGAAAAGTCCTGGGGTCTGTGGTTGAGGTAGGGTGCAGCTGCTATCAAGGGAGTGGAATGAAACAGTGGAGATCAGGTCTTGAATTCAGGGTATCTCTCTGAAATCAAGGACAGAAAGCAACACAGGGATTGGTTTAGTTTGTGTAGCAGGAGCATCCAAATGCAAGATTTTCAGTGTGGTTCTTCTCAGTGTTACAGATTTTTCAGGTCAACTTGGGCTTCAAGAGTGTCAGCTCAATGGGCCAGCCAGTGGAGCCCCAGAGAGTGTTGGCTAAAGGTGTTGGTAAGCCTAGCCCCGGAAGTGTTGGTTCTATTGGGCTGGCAAGCCAAACCCTGAGAGTGTTGCTGATTCTGTGGGCTGGCAAGCCTAGCCCCTAGAGTGTTGGCTTTAGTGGGCTGACAAGTCAAGCCCTGAGAGTGTTACAGCCCCCAGAAATGTCACAGTTTCAGAGTATTGCCTTCTTCCAGCAGCTCTCCCAATTCAGCTGGCTCCATAAGCTGGTAAGCCAGACACTGGGGTGCACAGCTTTTCGGCTCCTATAATCTTCTGAAGCTCTTCGGGTTGGGGTTCTTGTCACTTGTCCAGGAGGAATAATGGACACGAAAAACCAGAAAGTAAGAAAGTAGGATTTATTGAGTGGACAGGAAAGCTCCCACAGTGGGAGGGTACCCGAAGGGGTTGCTGATTTTGAGCTGAAATTTGGTACTTATGTAGCTCTAAGACTAAGCTGATTGGCTAGCATTAGCTGTGAGCCGATTGGTTGGCACAAGCTGTTCTGATTGGTCATCACTAAGGACCAATCGGCGGGAGGTAGGGCCCTAATGGTGATCTGATAGGTTGGTACCTGGCAGTAAGCTGGTTGGTTGTTTTTCCTATCCCAGCAGTGAATACCTAAGTTCTAGCTTGAGAGGCTGGCAGGGAGCTTGTTTACCAACAAGAGTGTATCAGCCTTAGAGGCCTGCTTGAAGTTTGCTACATTGTTACAGGAGGACATTTCCTGTCTGTCTGTCTAGCCTTTCTCTAGCTATATCTCTTCTTTCAACTGGTCTGAATCACTGAGCCTGCCCCAGGGGGCACAGTAATACACACCAGAATTACTTTCTTTCAGATTTTCCTGTACAACTCTACAGGTTTCCCTGTACTTTTAGAAGCATTATTTTTCCCTGTACAGATTCCCAAATTCATCACAACCTTGCGACTGGGGAAGCCTCAGTACAGCAGGTGTGCTGGGGCCTTCCCCTCAAGAAGGAGATAGAATTCACTGGAATGGAGAAAATATTTTGTTCAGGGATATCACAAATGATGGTAACAGATGACCCAGTCATCCTGGTGACTAAGTAACACCATTTCCACACACAAACTGGAAGATATCTCACTGACTGCAATAGGAACTACAATAAAAACTTGAATATCTCCTTAGTATGAAATCTTTTGCAAAGCAAAACTCCCATGAGTGTCTGTCAATGCAGCATACACACCAGGAGGCAGGAAAGTTAGAAGTAGGGTTAGAGACCATGGGATTCTTTCCTGTGTTCTGAGAAATAGAAGGACTAGGAGATAAAGAGCCGAATTCCCTCTCAAATCTCTTATCCTACTCAAGGGAAGTGATCCCTAGAACACACAGCAGTGGGTGAGAGCTGGTCTGCCTGACAGTCACAGCAGAGAAGAGTGACTGAGGATCTATTTTAGAAGAACCCCTAGCTTACCACGCAGAAAGGTTGATGCCTGGAGGCCCTGCAGGGAAGCCTCTGCCTCTCTGCTTCAACTCCCATGTTGAGAGCCCCTCTTGGCAGCTGAGAGCAGGCCCTCTTCAGAAGGGATGCCAGGACTGCAAGGCTACAGAGAAGTGGAAATATGGTAGGAAGCTGAGCCTGGATCCAGCCTGCTTGGGCCCCTTTGGAGTGAGCAGTCCCATATCATGCTCACTTCTCTGTGCCTCAGATTTTCAATATGTTAAAGTTGTCTCCATGGTCTTATCTTGCAACGATGCTTCTTTATTATTGCCTTAAAACACCTGTTTTTTTATATCTGGGGGTACACTTTGAGACAGCTTCCCACAGCAACTCTGAGATTTCCAGATTTAGTAAAAAAATAAATAAATAAAAAGGTACTGGGTGCCATGGCATGCCATATTTGGGGACATACTTAAAGTGAAACTTGTTTGTCGTCTGAAATTCCAATTTACTAAAAATCTGCTATTTGGGGGCCATCCCTGCTCTCAGAGAGGGTACTGATATCTGCAATGTACCTTGATTGAGAGATGGATTAATAGGTCATTCAAAATGTAGAGGAAAATGATGGTTAGATTCAACTAATTCATATATAAATTTTCACCCAATATTTTAAATAAACATATTTAGATATATGTTTAAAACACTTATAAGAAGATATAAAACAAGGTCTCTTTGGTCACTGTTTTGCCTCTCCTGGGTAGTCATTTTCTGCTGTCTAACAACTGGGAAAGAGAGAGGGAGGGAGCTCCCGCTGGCTTCCATCTGCCCCAAAGCCCACATGTATAGACATGAGGCTGTCTCAGGAACAGCTCTGGGAGGCCCATCCTTCAGGTCCTTGTACAGGAGCCAAGATCAAGGAACTTGGAGCCTGGAAAATCATTGCCGAGACAGAAGTCTCATGGTTTAAACATGAAAGTAATGAAAGAAACTAACTCCACTGGAATGTAAAAAGGACCAGAAAGCTACAAAATAAAAAGAGGGCAATACTGGCACTGGATTATACAAATTCAAGAAGTACAATGGAAAATCCATAAAGAGATTCACATGTATGTTATCATATATTTTTATGTGATAATATTGTACATTAAGATCAGTGAGGAAATAATTGATTATTGAATAATATTTCCTTGGCAATCAGCTCAACATGTGGAAAAAAAGACTAATTAAAGTTCTTACCTTACCTCTTACAAAACAAGAAAGTAAAGACTGTTAAGTTCCTAACTTATCTCTTATGAATAGAGAATTCAGTGCAATAAAATAGAAAATAAGAAATCATAGAGTTCAACATTGATGAATTGCTTATAAATTGCATGAGAGAGCATTTAAAACCTCATTGAAAGTAGAAACAATGAGGAAAAACTGGTTGATTTTAATAAAAGTATATTCAATGTTCTAGTCACCAAAAGGTGCCAAAAAATAGCAAATAAGGCAAAGTATTTTCAACACGTTTGAAAAAGGGTTACTATCTCTAAAACATTGCATATTAATTCTTACAAACAAATAAAAGATATAATAACCCAATAGTAGAAAGGGCAAAAAGTACATAAAGCAATTTACAGAAGGAAAATCATACATCACCAATCACCTTGTGAAATAATGCTGGCACTATATAAAGATAAAGAAATACAAATTGAAATAACAAATCTCAATTTCTGAAACACACATGTTTGGTTGGAAAGCCATACTCCATCAAATCAGTGTCCTTAAGGGAGTTATTTAATTTCTCCCTGCCTCAATTTCTCATCTGTTATATTTAATGGTACTTTGAAACCTCAACAGCTTTCTGTGACTATCAAATAAGATAATGTATGTAAAGCGCTTAGTACAGTAACCAAGAGACAATGAATATCCATACACAATCATTGTTATTATATTAATACTGTAATGATTTATAAAGATTCCAGATGCATCAATGATACAAACATTAAAAAATACATGAATAGGAATCGTTCAAAGAAACTATACATTTTTAAGTGTAATCATGAAGTGTGGACATTTATTTAAGTAAGCCAGATGCCAGAAAATAGATTGATTAAAATGTATAAACATGGAATAACAGCACAGTGTAAATATAAATATAAATGTAAATATTAAATTCAAATAAACAATATATACTTCAATATGGTTAACAAATAATTTATATCTTTAAAAGTGAAATTCATCTGCAGAATAAACAAGAAAAAGTTAAAAAATACCAAGATGACTATTAAAAATATTGTTGTCTATAGGGTGAGAAAAGAGGAGGAGAGAAATCTAAGATGTAAGTGAAAATCTCTAAATGCATCTTCTCTTTAAAGTTTGACATCTGCTCCATATGAGTGTTTTATTTATACAGAAGAAACATTTCTAAATGAAATAATAAAACCAATTTCAAGAATTCAAAAATTCACATTGAAAAAACAGACTAGATACATATATCCCTGGTGACATAAACATATAGAGGAGAATAATTAGAAATGATTTTTTTAAAGCAGTAATTTGATTGTACACTCTACCAAAAGACAGAGGGAAAGAGAAAGAAATTTTAGAACTAGAGAGAGAGAGGGGAAGGGAGGCAGGAAGCAAGGAGAAAGAAAGGGAGGGGGGAAGGAAGGGAATTTTACCCTGAATAATATAGGCCTAGTGGTATCAATAATAATTTTTGTCCCTACTCTTATTTTAAATAGAATAAATAAGAACTCTTCTCAGTTAAGATCCCCGGAGTAATTATTGTATAAATGATTCACTACAAATAGCCTTCCCATAATGCTCTCCCAAATCTCTCCCTTTACAGATCAACACATATACCCTTGTCTGTTGTAGCAGCCACTTACTGGGCCTCCACCAGGCCTTAGGAGGGCTGAAAGAAGCTTGCTGTCAGCCAGACTGCTAGGCTGATGTCTGGAGATGATAGCTTGGTCTTCAGGAAAGTCCTGGGGGTTGGGGTTTGGAGCTGTTGACAGGGGAGTGATATGTAGGGAGGCAGGAGTATCAAGTGTGTACCTGAGGGTTTCTCTTTGTTCAGAACCCAGTATAATCAGGAACAGGAAGAGAGACAGCCCCTGTCTCATGCAAGATTTTTAGTGTGGTATAAGGCAGTTCTGAATCACTCTGCCTGTCCTGGTGGCACAGTAATATACATCAGAATCACTTTCTTGTAGATTTTGAAGTACAAAATTCCAACTGTTCCCTGTGCCTTTAAAAGCATCATATTTCCTTGGACCTTATGCCTGATTCCGAAGCAACCTTGGCAGTTGAGTTGTCACAGTACAGAAGATCACAAATGATTACAGCAGATGGCCCGGTCGTCCTGGTGACTGACTTCATTCTCCCACCCATGTTGGAATATACCTAGCTGCCTGCAATAAGAGCAGCAAAAAATAATGAATACTTTCTTGGTATGGAGCCGATTGCAAAAGAAATAAAAAATTCAATGAGTATCTTTCAAAGAGGCATACTTACCAGGAAGCAGGAAAGGTAGAAATAGGGCCAGAGCCCACAGCATGCCTTCTTCTTGGGCTTAGAAGGAAAGATACCAGAGAACAAGGAGCAGAAAACCATCTCAGCACAGATTCACTCCCAAGGGAAGTGATCCCCGGAACAGACAGTGGATAGGAGCTGGTCTTCCTGAGTCACAGGCAGAGAGGAGTGACTGGGATGTATCAGAAGTCCCTTCAGCTTCCACTCAGAAAGGCTGGTGCCTGGAGTCCCTGCAGAGGAGACCTGCCCTCTGTGCCACAACCCTTTTCTCCAGCACCCCCTGTGGCAGCAGAGAGCAGTGCCTCTCCAGAAGGGAAGCCAGGAGCATGGAGAGGACTTGGAACTCAGTTCAGAACTGCAGAAGAGGAAGTGCAAATATGGAGAGAAGTCCACTCTGATCCAGCCTGCCTGGGCCCTTGTGGTGAGCAGTCCCACATCAGGCCTAGTCATCTGCACCTCAGAGTTTCATTGTGTTAATACTCCTCCCTTGATCTGGTCTTCAGATGAAGCGTGTTTATTCTATCCTACCGACCTAACTTTGGCCATATGCGAGTATGGGCAACAACTGACAGCGATTCTGAGAAGGCAAGGCTTTATTGAAAGGAAACAGTATTTGGAGTCCCTGTATACTGTCCTCAGTGGTAAATGTGTTTGTACATGTGTGCTTGTGGTGAGTGTGATGAGAATCTGCTTAGTAGAGAATTTTTGTACATCCTCAAGAAAAAATGCTTCCTCCAAGAAATGTGTGAGATTTAGTATACAAAATTAAAAACAAAACAAAATTTTTTAAAAGTACAGGTTGCTGTTATATGTAATCTTTGCAATATTTTAAAACCAAAATCGTATATATTGCTTTTATGAAATTTACTTGGCAAAAGTACCCCCCCCCAGATATACTTTTCTCAGGAATTCATGCTGATTGATAGATCAGCCAATAACCACTAAAACAATAAAACATGTGTAGTAATATAAGGGTTATATTATAAGTAATATAAGATTTCAGTCATGCATATACACATATAACCTACACTTTAATAAGTATATTCAGAGATATGTTTTTAAAAATCACCATAAGATGTAAAACAATGTTCCTTCTTAATCATTGTTTTTGTCCCTCTCAGGTAAGTCATTTCAACTATCATAACAACTGGGAATGAATGAAAGGGAATGAATAGGCCTTTATCAGCCCCATAGAAGAGCTGGAAGAAACAGTGTCCGCCAGACCGCTTGGCTAAGGCCTGGACATGGTAGCAGCTTAGTCTTTAGGAAAGTCCTGGGAGCTGGGGATGGGGTTGGGTGCAGCTGCTATCAGGCATTGGGATTGAATGGTGAGGATTATGTATGGAGTTCAGGGTATCTCTTTGTTCATAATACAATGCAATAGGGGGCAGGAAGTGAGATGGGGGTAGGGGGGGAGTTTGTCTATCTTGTGTACCAGGAGCATCCACATGTAAGATTTTCAGTGTGGTGTATAGCAGATCTGAATCACGGTGTCTGCCCTGGTGGCACAATAATATACACCAGAATCACTTTCTTTCAGATTTTCCAGTACAAATCTACAGCTCTCCCTGTGCCTTTAGAAACATGGTTTTTCCCTGTACAGATTCCTGAATCCATCACAATCTTGAGGCTGAGGAAGTCACAGGACAGCAGATGTTGTGGGGCCTTTCCCTCCTGGAGAAGATATCAGCGAATGGAGAAGATATTTTGTTCAGGAATACCACTAATGATGGCTACAGATGGTCCAATTGTCCTGGTGCATAACATCGGACATCGTTTTCCACCCAAGCTGAAGGATATCTCACTGGCTGCAATAGGAACTACAATAAAAATATGAATATTTCCTTAGTATGAAGCCCTTTT
This sequence comes from Carlito syrichta, assembly GCF_000164805.1. NCBI lineage: Eukaryota > Metazoa > Chordata > Mammalia > Primates > Tarsiidae > Carlito > Carlito syrichta. Next base: position 232,286 of record NW_007251302.1, read on the forward strand.
CAAAACAAAAATCCCATGAGAATCTGCCAATGCAGCATATTTTCCAGGAGGGAGGGAAGTTAGAAGTAGGTCTAGGGACCATGGGATTTTTTTTCCTGTGTTCTTAGAAATAGAGGGACCAGGAGACAAGGAACAGAATACCCTCTCAAAACTCAGATCCCACTCATTGGGAAACAACTCCTGGAACAGACAACAGTGAGAGCTGGTCTGCCTGACAGAATCACAGCAGAGAAGAATGACTGAGGATCATTTTGGAAGACTCCCTAGTTCTTCACACAAAAGGACTGATGCCTAGAGGCCCTGCAGGGGAGCTCCTACCTCTATGCTTCAACCCCTACGTGGAGAGCCCCTCTTGGCAGCTGAGAGCAGGCCATTTCCTGTAGAGAAGCAAGGACTGCAGGACAACAAAAGATGGGGTGCAAATATGGTGGGAAGCTGAGCCTGGATCCATTCTGCCTGGACCCTTCTGCAGTAAGCCGTCCCATATCAGGCTCACTTCTCTGCACCTCAGACTTTCAATATGTTAAAGTTGCTGTCATGGTCTTTTCCTGCAATGCCACTACTTTATTGCTGCCTTAAACCACTTGCCTTTTTATACCTGGGGGTACACCTTGAGGCACTTCCCACAGCAACTCTGAGATTTCCAGATTTAGTATAAGAAAAAAAAAGGAGCCAGGCTCGGTGGCTCAGCCTATAATCCCGTGCCTTTGGGAGACTGAGGTGAGTGGATTGCCTGAGTCCGCGGGTTCGAGACCCGCCTGGGCAGTGAGACCTCATCTCTACAATAAATCAAAAAAAAAATCAGCTGGGCGTGGTAGTACATGCCTGTAATTCCAGCTACTTGGAAGGCTGAGGCAGAAGGATCGCCGGAGCCCAGCAGGTCAAGGCTGCGGTGGCCAGGAGCAGCCACTGCACTCCAGTCTGGGAGACAGAGTGAGACTCCAACTAAAAAAAAAAAAAAGAAAGAAAGAAAAAAAAGGTACTGGGTGCCATGACATGCCATATTTGGGGACATACTTAAACTGCAACTTATTTGTTGTCTGTCTAAAATTCCTGTTTACTGGAAACTTGCTATTTTTTAGCATCCCTACTTTCAGAGAGCATACTGATACCTACAATATACCTTGATTGAGAGATGGATTAATAGATCATCAAACAAGTAGAGTAAAATAATGGTGAAATTAAACTGATTCATATACAGATTTTCATCTACTCTTTGGTCACTTTTGACTCTCTCAGCTAATCATTTTCGGCCAACTGCCCCAGGGTATCCAACTGCCCCAGGGACCACATGAGCAGACATAAAGCTACCTAGGAGCAGCTGTGAAAGCCACATCTTCCAGGTCTTTATGCAGGGGCCAACCTCAAGAGCCTGGAAAATCATTGCCAAGACAGAAGTCTTATTGTTTTAAAATTAGAAAGTTGAGATTTACCATCACATTAGGATGGGAAGGAAATTTGTTAAACATGAAAGTAATGAAGAAACTCACTCCAATGGAATGTAAAAAGAACCAGGAAGCTACATAGTAAAAAGAGGGCAATTCTGGTACTAGAATGTACACATCCAAGGAGTAAATTGGAAAATCCAGAAAGAGATCCACATGTATGTTATCATATATTTGTATGTGATAAGACTGTACATTAAGATCAGTGAGGAAATAATAGCTTATTGAATAATCCTCTTTGCCAATCAGCTCAACATGTGGGGAAAAAAGACTAACATCCCTACCTTACCTCTTACAAAACAAGAAAACAAAAACTAGTAAGTTCCTACTTTACCTCTTACGAACAAAGTGTAATAAAATAGAAAAATAAGAAATCATCGAGTTCACTGTTGATGAACTGTATATAAATTGCATGAGAAAGTATGTGTAAGTCTTATTAAAAGTAGAAACAATAAGGGAAAGCTGGTTGATTTTATTAAAAGTAATATTTAACATTCTAGTCACCAAAAGATGCCAAAAAATATCAAATAAGGCAAAATATTTTCAACACATTTGAAAAAAGATTAATATCCCTAAAACAATGTATATTAATTCTTACAAACAAATAAGAAAAAATAATAACCCAATAGTATAAAGGGCAAAAAAGTAGGTAAAGCAATTTACAAAAAGAGAATAACCCAATAGAATAAAGGGCAAAAAGTAGGTAAAGCAATTTACAAAAAGAGAATTATACATGGTTAATCACCTTGTGAAATGCTGGCACTCAATAAAGAAATACAAATTGATATAACAGATCTCAATTTCTGAAACATAGTGCTTGGTTGGAAAGCCATACCCCATCAATGTCCTTGAGAGAGTTACTTAATTTCTCCCTGCCCCAATTTCTCCTCTGTTATATTTAATGGTACTTGGAAACCTCAGCAGGTTTGTGTGAAGATCAAATAAGATAATACACATAAATTTCTTAGTGCAGTAACCATTAGAGAATGACTATCCATACATACAATCATTGTTATTATCTTAAAAGAAAATGAAAAGGTACTGGGTGCCATGGCATGCCATAATTGGGGACATACTTAAACTAAAACTTGTGTGCTGTCTGTCTCAAATTCCAATTTACTGGAACTCTGCCATTTTTTTTGTTTCCCTACTCTCAGAGAGCATAGTGATATCTGCAATGTACCTCAATTGAAAGATGGATTAATAGGCTGGCAAATATGTGGAATAAAATGATGATGAAATTAAAGTTTTCATATACAGATTTTCACCCAGTACTTTAAATAAACATATTTAGATTTATGTTTAAAATACTAATAAGGAGTTATAAAACAAGGTCCGTTTGGTCAACTCTTTTGCCTATCTCAGATAGTCATATTCTGCTGTCTGATCTCTGGGAATGAGAAATTGAGGGCTCTCCAGCTGGTCTCCATCTGCCCCAGGGCCCACATGTGCAGACATGAGGCTGTCTTAGGAGCAGCTCTGGGAGCCTGTCCTCCAGGCCCTTATGCGGGAGCCAAGATCAAGAGCCTTGGAGCCTGGAAAATCATTGCCGAGACTGAAGTCTCATGGTTTAAAAGTGAAAACGGAGAGAATGGAAAGGAAATTTGCTAAACATGAAAATAATAAAGAAAAAGAACTCCACCAGAATGTAAAAAGGACCAGAAAGCTACCAAATAAAAAGAGGGCAATACTGGTACTAGATTGTACAGATTCAAGGAGCACAATGGAAAATCCAGAAAGAGATCCATGTATATATTATCATATTTTTTTAATGTGATTAGATTGTACCTTAAGATTAGTGAAGAAATAATAGATTATTGAATAATACTCTTTGGCAGTCAGCTCAACATGTGCCCAAAAAAAAGACTAGTAAGCTACTACCTTCTTACAAATAAAGAAAACAAAGACTGATAAGTTCCTAACTTACCTCTTACAAATAGGGAATTAAGTATAATAAAATACAAAACAGGAAGTCAAAACAGGAAGTCAAGAGGTTTAATGTTGATGAATTGCATGAGAAAGCATCTCTCAACCCAATAGCAAAAGTAGAGACTATTAAGAAAAATTGGTAGATTTTACTAAAATATTTAACATTCTAGTCACCTGAAGGTGTCAAAAAATAGCAAAGTCAAAATATTTTCAACACATTTATTAAAGAGTTAATATCTCTAAAATGATGTATTTCAATTCTTACAGATAGGACAAATTAATATACCCATAGAAGAATGGGCAAAAAGTAAGTAAAGCAGTTTATAAAAGAAGAATTAAACATGGCTAATCACCTTATGAAATAATGGTGGTATTTAATAATGATAAAGAAATACAAACTGAAATAACAAATCTCAATTTCTGAAATACAGTGCTTTGTTGGAAAGCCATACCCCTTGAAGTCTATGTCCTTGAGGAAGTTATTTAATTTCTCCCTGCCTCACTTTTCCATCTGTTATGTTTAATGGTACCTTGATACCTCAACAGGTTTCTGTGAGGATCAACTAAGATAATATATGTAAAGTGCTTAGTGCAATAACCACTAGAGAATCACTGTCCATACATACATTGTTATTTTTCTAACACAGTAATTATTTATCAAGAATTTATAGAGAATTAGGTGTAATAATAATTCAGATTCACCAATGATAAAATATTAAATAATAAAAGAATAAGAAGCATTAAAAGAAAAAGTATGAATTTTATGTGTAATTGTGACATGTGGATACCTATTCAAGTACTCCAGACACCAGAAAATAGATTGATTTAAATGTATAAAAGTGGAATAACAGCACAAAAATATGAATTTTAAATTCAAGTAAAAACAGTACATACTTCAATATGGTAAACAAATAATTTATTTCTTTAAAAATGAAATACATCTGCTGAATAAATAAGAAAAAGTAAAAAAAAAAATACCAAGAGAACTGTTAAAAATATCATTGCTTATAAGATGAGGAGGAGAGAAGAGAGAAGAGAAATCTAGGATGGAAGCAAAAATCTCTAAATGCATCTTCTCTTTAAAGTTTGACATCAGATCTATGTGAATGTTTTATCTATACAGAAAAAAAACATTAAAACAGGAAATAATAAAACCCATTCCAGTAATTCAAAAATTCACATTGAAAAAAATAGACAAGATATATATCACTGGTGGTATAAACATACAGAGGAGAATAATTAGAAATGATTTTTTGAAATAATAATTTTATCGTACACTCTAACTAAAGAAAGAGAGAAAGAGAAAGAAATTTTAGGACAACAGAGAGAAGGAAGGGAGGAAGGCAAGAAATCTTGCACCGTGAAATCTAGGCCTAGTGTTGTTAGAAAAAATTTCAGTTTTTAATCTTAAGATTTAGTTTTAAATCTTATTTTTAAATAGAATATATAAGAACTTTCCCAGGTAAGATCCCCAGAAAAATTATTGGATAAATGATCCAGTACAAATAGCCTTCCCATAATGCTCTCCAATGTCTCCCTTTATAGATCAACACATATGCCCTTGTCTGTCCTAGGACCCAATTACAGAGCCTCCACCAGGACCTAGGAGAGCCGGAAGAAACTCGATCTCCGCCACACTGCTTGGCTTAGGTCTGCGGTTGACAACTTGGTCTTCAGGAAAGTCCTGGGTTGAGGTTTGGAGCAGGTTGTAATGGGATGTAAGGAGGGGGGAGTATCAGGTGTTTAGCTGAGGGTTTCTCTTTGTTCGGAATGCAGTGTAATCAGGGACAGGAAGAGACGCAGGAGCTCGTCTGTCCTGTGGTCCAGGAGATGCCTGCCACCTGCAAGCTTTTCAGTATGGTATAAGGCAACTCTGAATCACTGTGCCTGTCCAGGTGGCACAGTAATACACACCAGAATCACTTTCTTGCAGATTTCGAAGTAAAAATTTCCAGCTGATTCCTGTGCCTTTATAAGCATCATATTTCCCTTGACTGATTCCTGATTCCAAAAAAACTTGGGAGTTGGTGGTGTCATAATACAGAAGCCTTTGTGGGGCCTTCCCTTCCTGGACTAGGTACCAGTGGATGTAGAAGAAACTTGTTTCAAGAAAATCACAGGTGATTAAACCAGGTGTCCCAGTCGATCTGGTGACTGACGTTGCTCTCCCTCCCGCATTAGACGATATCTGGCTGGCTGCAATGGGAACAACCAAAAATAATAAATACTTTCTTTGTATGGAACTTACCACAAAAGAAGTTAAAAATACCACCAGAATCTGCAAATGCAGCATACTTACCAGCAGACAGAAAAAGTAGAAGCAGAGCTAAAGCCCACGGCATGCCTTCTTCTTGGGTCTTAGAAAGAAAGAGACCACATGACGGAACAGAATACCCGCTCAGACTCAGATCTCACTCCCAAGGAAAGAGATCCCCCGAACAGACAGGACAGTGTGTGGGAACTGGTCTTCCTGAGGCAATGACAGAGGAGAGTGACTGAGGATCTCTCTCAAAAGAATCTTCAGCCTCCACTGAGAAAATCTGATTCCTGGAGGTCCTGCAGTGAAGACCCACCCTCTGTGCCACAACCCCTTTCTCTAGCGCCCCCCTGTGGCGGCAGAGAGAAGGACCTCTCCAGCAGGGAAGCCTGGAGCATGGAGAGGAGGACTCAGGACTCAGGTTAGGCCTGCAGAAAAGGAGGTGCAAATATGGAGGGAAGCTGACCCAGATCCAGCCTGCCCGGGCCCCTGTGGAGTGAGCAGGCTCACTCCCCTGCACCTCAGAGTTTCACTGTGTTAAAACTCCTGCCCTGGTCTTGCCCTGAGAGGAAGCATCTTTGTTCTATCCTACCGACCTTCCTTTGGGCATATGTGAGTATGGGCAACTACCCACAGTGACTCTAAGACGCATTGAAATGGCTTTATCAAAAAGAAATAGGATCAGGATTCCCTGTGTACTGTCTCACTGGTAAATGTGCTTGTGTGTGTTTGTGCGTGTGTGCGTGTGTACGTGAATGTTACGAGAATTCACTTATCAGAAGTTTTGCACATCCTCAAGGAAAAAATGCTTCTTCAAAGAGAATTGTGAATTTTAGTCAACAAAATTAAAACAAAATAAAATTTTAGAAAAGTACAGGGTGACTTGGTATGCAACATCTGAGACATCTTTAAACTAAAATCTTGTTTGTTGTTTTTATGAAATTCCACTTCTCCTGGGCATCTTATATTTATTGACAACACCACCCCCCAAAAGTGTACTCATCTCAGCAATTCATGCCGACTGATAGATCAACAAATAGGCATTAAAACATGTGTAGCAATATAATGATTAAATTTCAGTCGTGCATATACACATATAATCTTCACTTTACTAAATATATTCATATATATGTTTAAAGTAATCACCACAAGATGTAAAACAATATTTCTTCTTAATCATTGTTTCTATCTCTTTCAGATAAGTCATTTCCTGCTGTCATAATACTGGAAATGAGAGAGGAAATGAATGGGCCTCTACCAGCCCCTAGGAGAGCTGGAAGAAACTTGGTGTCAGCCAGACTGCTTGGGTAAGACCTATAGATGGTAGCTCAGTATTTAGAACAGTCCTGGGGACTGTGATTTGGAGTAGGGTACAGCTGCTATCAGGGGAGTCAGATGTAATGGTGGGGATCAGGGGTTGAATTCAAGATATCTCTTTGTTCATGATACAGTGAAATCAAGCTCAGGAAGTGAGACAGAGGCTGGTCTATCTTGTGTACCATGAGCATCCACATGCAAGATTTTCAGTGTGGTATAGGCAATTCTGAATCACTGTGACTGCCTGGGGGCAAAGTAATACACACCATAATTACATTCTTTCAGATTTTCTGGTACAACTCTACAGCTCCTCCCCATGCCTTCATAAGCATGGTATTTCCCTTCACTAATTTCTGAACCCATCTCAACTTTGAAGTTGAGGAAGTCACAGTATAGATGGCACTGTGAGGCCTTCCCTCCTGGTGGTGGGGAAGATATTTTTCAGGAAAACCACAAGTGATTATGACAGATGACCCAGTTACTCTGGTGTCTGACATCATTTTCCCACCCACCTTAGAACATATCTGACTGGCTGCAGTAGGAAGGACAATTAAAAATAATGAATATTTCCTTAGTATGGATACCTTTGTAGAACTAAATCCCATGAGCATCTGACAATGTAGCATATTTACCAGGGGACAGGAAAGCTAAATGTAGGGCTAGAGACCATGGGATTCTTTCCTCTGTTCTTTATTTATTTGGTTGGTTGTTTGTTTGTTTTTGAGTTGGAGTCTCATTCTGTCACCCAGGCTGGAGTACAGTGGCACACTCACAGCCATCTCAGCATGAACAGCAGGGCTCTGGCGATCCTTCCACCTCAGCTTTCCTAGTAGCTGGAACTATAGGTGCGTGCTACCATGGCTCACTAATTTTTTTATTTATTGTAGAGACTAGGTTTCCTCAAGTTGCCCAGGCTGGTCTCGATCCCACAGGCTCAGGCAATCCATTTGCCTTGGCCTCCCAAAGTGCTGGATTTTTAGGCTGAGTCACCAAGTCCAGCCTACATAATACTTTAAATAAACGTATTTGAATATATGTTTAAAACACTTATAAGAAGATATAAAACAATGTCCCTTTGGTCACTGTTTTTGGCTCTCACAAGTAAGTCATTATCTGCTGACAGCTGGAAATATGAAAGGGAGGGCGCTCCCACTTGTCTCCATATCCCCAGGGACCACAGGTGCCTACATGTGGCCATCTCAGGAGCAGCTCTGAAAACCACGTCGTCCAGGACCTCATGCAGAATCCAACATCAGGATCCTTGGAAAATCTTTGTCGGAAAAGAAATTACATGGTTTAAAAATGAGAAAGGAGAGAATTGCCATCACACTGGGATAGAAAGAAAATTCATGCATCATGATAGCAACAGAAGAAACTACTCCACTGGAATGTAAAAATGACCAGAAAGCTACAAAATAAAAAAAGGGCAATACTGGCACTAGATTGTACAGATTCATGGAGCGCAGTGGAATCCAGAAAAGGATCCACATATGTGTTATCATATATTTTATTATGTGATAATATTGTTCATGAAGATCAGTGAAGAAATAATAGATTATTAAATATACCTACTTTGGCAATCAGCTCAACATGTGGAAAACAAAGACTGATGAGTTCCTACCTTACCATCTACAAATAGAGAATTAAGTGTAAAAAAACAGAAAACAGGAAATCATATAGTTTAACGTTGATGAATTGCACATAAATTGCATGAGAAAGCATTTCTAAGCCTAATTATCAAATGTAGAGACTATTAGGAAAAGTTGATGTATTTTATTAAAAGTAATATTTGACATTCTAGTGAACAAAAAGTGCAAAAATCGAGCAACTAAGAGGAAGTATTTTAAACACATTTATAAAGGGTTAATATCTCTAAAATGATGTCTTAATTCTTTAAGCAAATAAGAAAAACTAATTCTCCAATAAAAGAATGGGCTAAAATTGTGTTAAGCAATTTAAAAATGGAGTATTATACATGGCTAATCACCTTGCAAGATAATGCTGGCCCTAAATAAAGAGAAATACAAACTGAACTAACAAATCTCATTTTCTGAACCACAGTGCTTGTTTGGAAAGCCATATCCCATCAAGTCTGTGTCCTTGAGGGAGTTACTTGACTTCTCCCTGCCTGAAAATCAAAAAATATAACACATGTAAAGTGCTTTACAATAACCACAAGAGAATTATTATTCATACATACAGCCATTATTATTCTAAACCCAGTAATGATTTGTAAAGTTTCCAGATGCACCAATGATACAAACATTAAGTAATAAATGAAAACAAAACATTAAAGACACAATATGGATAATTAAGCATAATTGTGAAGTGTGGACATCTATTCAAGTAAGACCAGATACCAGAAAATAGATTATTTAAAATGTATAAAAATGGAATATCTCCACAAAAATATAAATATTGATGAACAAATGATTTATATCTTTAAAAATGAAATCTATCTTCTGAATAAATAAGAAAATGTAAAAAATGCCAAATGAACTGTTAAAAATATTGCTGCCTATAGTGTGAAGCGAGAAGATGGGAGAGAAATCTAGGATGGAAGTGAAAATCTCTAAATGCTGCTTCTTTTTAAAGTTTGACATCAGATCCATATGAATGTTTTCTCTATACAGAAGAAACAGGCAAAAGTGAAATAATAAAACCAATTCCAAGAATGCAAAAATTCACATTGAAAAAACAGACTAGATTTATATGACAGGGGACATAAACTTATAGAGGAGAATTATTAGAAATGATTTTTTTAAATAGTAATTTGAAAATACACCCTAAGGCAAAAAAAGAAAGAGAAAGGAATTTTAAAACACACAGAGAGAGAGAGAGAGAGAGAGAGAGAGAGAGAGAGAGAGGAAAGGAGGGAAGGGGGGAGAAAGAGAGATTGATAGGAAGGAAGGAAATCTAACACTGCATAATCTAGACCTAGTGCTGTCAGCAATAATTTTGGTTATTACTCATAATTTAAACAGAATAAATAAGAACTCTTCCCAGGCAAGAGTCCCCAGAAAAATTATTGGATAAATGAGTCACTACAAATGGTCTTTCCATAATATCTCCAAGATGTCTCCCTTTATGGATCAACCTATAGAGTCTAGTCTGTCCTAGGAGGCAGTGATTGCCCCTTACCAGACCCTGGGTGAGCTGAAAGAGCCTTGCCGTCAGACAGAATACTTAATTGAGGTCTGGAGATGATAACTTGGTCTTCAGGAAATTTCTAGGGTTTGGGGTTTGGAGCAGGTTGCAACTGCTGACAGGGGTGTGAGATGCAATGGGTGGGAGTATCAGGTGTTTAGTTGAGGGTTTCTCTTTGTTCGGAATACGGTGTAATCAGGGACAGGAAGTGAGATGGGACTGGTCTATCTTGTGTTCCAGGAGAAACCTGCAAGGTTTTCAGTGTGGTATAAGGCAGCTCTGAATCACTGTGCCTGTCCAGGTGGCACAGTGATACACACCAGAATCACTTTCTTGCAGATTTTGAAGTATAATTTTCCAGCTGCTCCCCATGATTCTGTCAGCGTCGTATTTCCCAGGACTGATTCCTGATTCCAAAACAACACTGGAGGTGGAGGGTTTATAGTGGAGGCTGTGGGGCCTTCCCTTCCTGGAAGAGGTACCAGTGGATATAGAAGCCACTGGGTTCGAGATTATCACAAATGATTAAAGCAGATGACCCAGTCGGCCTGGTGACTGGCATCTCTGTCCTGTCCAAGATGGAGGATACCTGACTGGCTGCAATGGATGCAACATAAAATAATGAATATTTCTTCCTGTGGAATCTATAGCAAAATAAATTAAAAGTCCCATGTGCATCTGTTATGTAGCATACGCACCACCAGGCAGGAAAGGCAGAAGTAGGGCTACAGCCCACAGCATGCCTTCTTCTTGGAGCTTTGAAGGAAAGACACCAGAGAACAAGGAGCACAATACCCTCTCAACACTCAAATCCTACTCCAAAGGGAAGAGATCCCCAGAACAGACAATGGGTGGGAGCCGAACTTCCTGAGTCATAGGCAGAGGGAAGTGACAGAGGATCTGTCTCAGAAGATGCTTCAGCCTCCACTCAGAAAGGTCTGGAGGTCCCGCAGAGGAGCCCCACCTTCTCTGCAACAACCCTTTTCTCCAGCGCCCCCCTGTGGCAACTGAGAGCAGAGCCTTTCCAGAAGGGAAGCCAAGAGCATGAAGAGCACAGGATTGCAGCAGAAGACCTACAAATGTAGACGGATGCTGACTCTGGATCCAGCCTGCCCGGGGCCCTTGTGTTGTGAACAGTTTCACATCAGGCTCTCCACCCTGCACCTCAGAGTTTCAGTGTCTTCAAGCTGCTGCCATGGTCTTGTCTTGAGATGAAGCTTCTTTATTATTATCCCGACCCACCTTCCTTTTTTTCTTCTGTAAATATAGGCCACCACTCAGAGTGACTCTGTGAATGCTTTCTTATAAGGAATTAGGATCAGGTATGTTGGTTTTCAGTGGACTCTCTTCTAAGGTAAGTGTTTGTGTTTGTGTGTATATAATGTTTATTAGAGGATTTCTGTTCATCCACAAGTTAAAAAGCCCCCACAAGTGAGATTGTGAGATTCACTTACCAAAAAAAAAGTACAAGATGCCATGCCATGCGATGTTTGGGACATACATAAACTAAAAACTGTTTTTAATCTAAATGTCTATGTACTTGATCTTCTTATTTTGTTTGACAACCCTACCATGAGAAGGTGTACTGGTATCTGTAGTGTACCTGGGTTGATAGGTGGTTTAATAGGTGGTAAAATGATGGTAAAATTAAAATCATGCGTATACAGATAGGCATCTACCACTTTAATAAATATATTTGTATATATGTTTAAAATACTCATGATACGATGCAAAACAATGTCCCTTCTTTTTTTTTTTTGAGTCGGAGTCTCACTCTGTTGCCCAGACTGGAGTGCAGTGACTGCTCCCGGCCACCGCAGCCTCGACCTGCTGGGCTCCGGCGATTCTTCCTCCTCAGCCTTCCAAATAGCCGGAATTACAGGCATGTGCTACCACGCCCAGCTGATTTTTTGATTTACTGTAGAGATGAGATCTCGCTGCCCAGGCAGGTCTCGAACCCACGGGCTGAAGCAATCCACTCACCTCAGCCTCCCAAAGGCGCAGGATTACAGGCTGAGCCACCGAGCCCGGCTACAATGTCCCTTCTTAATCAATGTTTTTATCTTTCTCAGGTAAGTCATTTTCTGCTGTCTTTATAGCTGGGGATGAGAAAGGGAGGGTGTTGATACCCATTTTTCCCAGGGTCCACATGCAGACTTTGTCAGAAGCAGCTCTGAAAGCTGAGTTATCCATATCCTTATGCCAGAGCCAAGCTTGAGAGCCTTGGAACCTGAAAAAATATTGCTGGGACAGAAGTCGTAAGGTTTAAAAATGAGAAAGGAGAGAATTGCCATTACACTAGAATGGAAAGAAAATTCTTTTTTTTTTTTTTAAGAGCCAGACTATCACTGTCACCGAGACTAATATGCAGTGGTATAATCAGAGCTCACTGTAAACTCAAATTGTTGAGCTCAAGCAGTCCTCCCACCTCAGCCATCCAAGTAGGTGCACTCCAAGTATATGTCACTGGCTAATTTTTAAATGTTTTGTAGTGACAGGGTCTTACTGTGTTCCTCGGGTTAGTCTCAAACTCTTGGCCTCAAATGATCCTCCTACCTCAGCCTCCCAAAATACTGGTATTACAGGTGTGAGCCACTGTGCCTGGCTGAAAGAAAATTCTTAAAACATAAAACTAATAAAATAAAATAACTCCACTGGAATGTAAAAAGACCTATAAAGCTACAGTAATAAGAAAGGGTTAATACTGACACTAGAACGTACACATTCATTGAATACAATGGAAAATCCAGAAAAAAAGTCCACATATATTTTATCATAGGATAATGTTGTACATTCAGATCAGTGAGGAAATAATTATTCAATAAATTCATTTTGGGAGAATTGGTCTACCATATGGAAACAAATACTGGTTACCTTGTCACTTACAAATAGAGATTTAATGTATTAAAACTGAAAACGGGAAATCAGAATTTAATGTTGATGAATTACATATAAGTTACAGGTGAAATTGGCCTTTCCAAATCTGACATCAAAAGTTGGGACTATAAGGAAAAAATGGTAAATTCTGTTAAAAGAAATATTTGAAGTCCTAGTTTCCAAATGGTTTAAAAAATAAATAACAGTAAGTGAGGGGAAATCTTTTCAACACGATAAATAAAGAGTTAATATGCCAAAAATGGTATGGAATAATTCTTACAAACCAATAGGAAAAATTAATACTCCCTTAGAAAAATTGGCAAGGATTATGAAAAGGCAATTCAAAAGAAAAAATATAATTGACCAGTAAGCTTTAAAATAATGCTAGCACTCACAAAACAAGAAATACAAATTAAATGAAAAAAATCTCATATTCTGATTCCCAGTACTTGGGTCGAAATCTCTACCGCATCAAAGGCTAAGACTTTGAGAAAATCATTTAAAGTCTTCCTGCTTCAATTTCTTTTCTGTTAAATTCAATTGTACTTTGATTCCCCAATAAATTTCTGTGTAGATCAAATAAGATAATATATGTAAAGTGCTGTACAGAGAACCCTTGACATAAATAACTCCATCTTAGAAAAAGAGTCCATTTTTCATTTTAAAAGACATCATGTTAACAGGGACCAGATGTTTTGCCTCCCAATCAATAAAGACTGAATCCAACCAGATAAGGGCATAACTAAGCATTTGCCCTTCCATTATCAGCCCTCGCCAGGTGATTCTGTAGCCACAGAAAGACAAGGTTCCGCCAACTTGATACAGCCATCTTAACAAGATAGCCTCAATAAAAGCCTGACATTGTTGAAAGACAAGAGTGTGTGTGGACCTGGTTATCTCTAACCTTGTGACCTCGTAACCTTGTCTAACTCATGACGAGTGGTTGGCACATAAGCTACCACAGAATGAGAACCCATAGTTACCATCATTATTATTATTGATACTATAGTAACTGTTATATAAAAATTCCAGATAGATTAATAATAAAAGCATTAAATAATGAATGAATAAAAACACTAAAAGAAACATGGAGTTCTTTATGTACAATTTTGAAGTGTGGACATCTATTCAAGTAAGGCCAGAAACCAGAATATAAAGGATTGATTAAAATAAATAAATCAGCCGGGCTCGGTGGCTCAGCCTATAATCCCGCGCCTTTGGGAGGCTGAGGTGAGTGAATTGCCTGAGCCCGCGGGTTCGAGACCCGCCTGGGTAGCGAGACCTCATCTCTACAATAAATCAAAAAAATCAGCTGGGCGTGGTGGCGCATGCCTGTAATTCCGGCTACTCGGAAGGCTGAGGTGGAAGGATCGCCGGAGCCCAGCAGGCCGAGGCTGCGGTGGCCGGGAGCGGCCACTGCACTCCAGTGTGGGCGACAGAGTGAGACTCCAACTCAAAAAAAAAAAAAAAAATAAATAAATAAATAAATAAATAAATAAATCATGAATAGAAGAACAAAATGATAAATATTAAATTCAAAGTGAAAAGAATATATTATACATATGGCCAACAAAAGACTTATTCCTGTAAAAGTGAAAGACTTATTCTAATTAAACAAAAAAATAGGGAAAATGCAACTGAATTGATAAAAAATATCATTACCAATAAGGTGAGGGAGAGAAGAGGGAAGAGATACCTAGGATGGAAGTGAAAATGTCTAAATGCATCTTCTTTTTAAATTTAGACTTCAGATTCATATGACTGTTTTACCTATAGAGAACTTATATAAAACCAAATGAAATAATAAAACCAATGCCAAGAAAATAAAAATACATACTGAAAAAACAGACTAAGATGACATAAACATACAGAAAATTATAACAACCCCTTTTTTTTAAACAGCATTTTGTAAATCCTACGATGAAAAGAGGGGGAGAAAGAACTTTAAAATTCTAAAAAGAGAAATATATACAAGTGTATGCATGAGTATGAGTGTGTACACATAGTGAGAGATTGAGGGGGGTTGGAGAGAGAGAGAGAGAGGTGGAAGGAGAGAGAGCTAGGGAGGAAGGGAGAGAATCTTAAACTGCATAATCTAGACCTAGTGTTGTTAATGCTTATTGTAATACCACCCATATTGTTGTATATAATGAATAAGAACTAATCCCAGTCATGATCTCTGGACAATGATTGGATAAATGATTCAGTATAATTAGCCTTCCCGCAATGCTGTCCCCAATATCTCCCTTTATAGATCAACCCTTAGAGACCTATTGTCCTAGGAAGCCTAGTGAATGGGCCTCCACTAGACCTTAGGAGAGCTGAAAGAACCTTACTGTCAGCCAGACTGGTTGACTGAGGTATGAAGATGGTAGCTTTATTTAGAGAGCCAGAGTTTAGGGTGAGGAGCCGCTGCTGTCAGAGGAATGGGATGTGAGGGTGATCGTGGTGGTGGTATCAGGCATTGACCTCAGGATTTCTGTATGTTTGGAATGCAGTGAAATCAGTGGCAGGAAGTGAGCCTGGAGCAGATGTACCAGAAGCAGCCACATACAAGGTTTTCAGTGTGGTAGAAGGCAGGTCTGAATCACTGTGCTTGTTCCAGGTGGCACAATAATACACACCAGAATCACTTTCTTTCAGATTTTCCATTACAAATTTACAACTCTTCCCTGTGTCTTCATATGCATGGTATTTCCCTGGACTGATTTCTGGATCTATCACAACCTTGAAGCTGAGAAAGTCATAGTACAGAAGGTGTTGTGGAGCCTTCCCCTCCTGGAATAGGTACCAGTGAATGTAGAAGATACTCTGTTCACGAATATCACAAGTGATTACAACAGATGACCCTGTCTGCTTGGTGACTGATACTGTTCTCCTATCAAAGTTGGAAGACATCTGACTGGCTGCAATGAGAACAACAACAAAAAATAATGAGTATTTCCTTAGTATGAAACCTTTGCAAAACAAAACAAAAATCCCATGAGCATTTGTCAATGCTGCATACTTACCAGGAAGCACAAAAGCTAGAAGTATGGCTGGAACCCACGGCATGCCTTACTCTGTTGGTTTTTAGAAGGAGAGGGACCAGGAGATGAGGAATGGAAAACCCTCTCAAATCTCAGTCCCACTCAAAAAGAAGAGGATCCCTAGGACTGAAAGCAGAGTGTGGAATCTAGTCTTCTGACTGAGTCACAGGCAGAAAGAAGTGACTGAAGATGTATCTTAGTATACATCCAAGCTGTGCATTCGGAAGGGGTGGTGCCTTGGAGGACCTGCAGAAGAAAGCTTGTCTCTCTATTCCCTCTCTCTACTACCCTCCTGTGGCAACTAAGAGCCTTGTCCTCTCCAGAGGTATGGAGAGATCAAGACTGTAGCAGACAAAGTGCAGATATGAAAGCTGACCATGGATTCAACCTGAACTCTGGTGAAGGAAACAGTCCCACATCAGGCTCAATTCCTTACACTTTAGTTTCAATATGTTAAAGTCGCTTCCATAGTCTTGTCCTACACTGAAGTTTCTTTATTGTCAACCAGAACCACCTTCCTTTTAACATTTGCATACACACTTAGAGGCAACCACCCAAAGCAGATTTGAAAAGGCTTGACCCATTTTATTAAAAGGAATTATGAGTGTTACAGCCTGACCAGGTTCTTATGCCCACTTCTTAGAAACACCAAAACTGAAGCACCCACTGCAGCAGAGACAGAGTTTAATATCACACAACAGCTAAGAGAGGAGGTCAGAGAATATTTCTCAAATCCACCTCCCTGAAAATTCAGAGGCTAGGGTTTTTACAGGGAATTTGGTGCAGGTGATCTGGGGACTCTGATTAGTTGATGATTTCATGGACATGTCAAAACTGTCTACATGTTGCAGAGCCAATTTCTGAGAGGGATGAATCACAGGACTGTTCAACACAGCTTCCTGGTATGTATTCTGGGTCAAGGTGGGGTCTCCAGTCTATCAGAGGCTGAAAAATATTTCAAATATTATTCTTAAGTTTTGCAATAAAGCAAGTCCTTTGATCATCATCTATTATTCCCTTTACAGAGGTAGTGTAAGAGGAAGGTATGTGGCTTGTAATCCCAGTACTTTGGAGTCCGAGGCGAGTGGATTGCCTAAACCCATGGGTTCGAGACCAGCCCAGGCAATTCGGCAACTCATCTCTACAATAACTCAAAAGTTAGTCTGTCAGGGTAGCATGTGCCTGTCATTCTGGTTACTTGGAAGGTCGAGGCAGAAGGATCACCGGAGCCCAGCAGATTAGCACTGGAGTGTCTGTGAGCATGCCACTGCACTTCACCTGGACAATAGAGTGAGACTCCAACTCAAACAAGCAAAAAAAAGAAGGTATGTAAGTTGGAGTCCCTGGAGATTGGAGCCATTTTTGTCCTTGCTTTTCTGTTTTTGTTCTCAAAGAGATCTGTGCAGTCTTAGGCCCATTGTTTAAGAGAAAATATGTTTGATTAGCCTCCCAGGGGCCAGCACTTCAAGATAATAAATTGTCCTCCATTGGAGTGAGAGCAAACTTAGAACCTACAAATTTACTAAATTCTAACCATAGCTGCAGCTTTTCAGGGTTTGGTTTTTTTTCCTATAGCTTTTATCCCATGACTGGATATATATATGGGCAGTTTCAATTCTCCACCACCACCCCCCCCGGACTTGAACACACATCATTCCTGACGTGTGGGCTAATGAGAGGGAAAATGGCCAATGACTGATATAACTTCCTCCTGCCAACAGGGGCATATTTGGGGTTGCAGTTGGGCCCAGATTGAAAAAGAGAGAAACTGCTTTGCAACTGTCTGCATGTATTCATGAGCGTTGGGCTGGAATCCAAAAGTTAGCATGATGAAAACATTCATCTGCAGCCATAGTGTAGAACTTAAGAGAGCAGCAAAATAAAAAATAAATAATAACCCTAGTATGAGGAGCGAGAGTCTTAGTTATTACAGTCCTTGTACAACTGACTTGGTGCCCTGTGGTCAAAAAACAAATTTAACTTAAATGAAAATTTAACTTAAAAAGTATTCTTATTTTTTAAACCCCAGACCTGGGGTCTGTGGAAGACACCTGGTGAAACTATGAAACTTATTGGAAGGTTTTAACTATTTGGATTTCAATTTCTCTTGAGACATTTATTTAGGTGCAGCAGGTGGTGTTCAATACTGACATGGGCAACCTATTTTTTATTTTGCAACCCTTCCCACAGAAGGTGTACTAATATCTTCAGTGTTCCTAGAATGAGAGATGGATTTATAGATGGTGACACAAATACTGTAAAATGATGGCTAAATTAAAGTGATGCATATACAGATTTTCACCGACTACTAAATATATAAATATAATAAATATGTTTTGATGTATCTTTAAAATACTTACCATAAGATGTTTGAGTATCTCTTAGTAATTGTTTTGGCCTTTCTCAGGCAATTCATTTTCTGCTGTTAAAACAGCTATGAATGAGAACGGAAAGGGGCTCTTATAGGTCTCCTTTTTGCCTCATGGGTTACATGTGAGGAACATGAAGATACAATTATTGTTGAATTGCTACTTTACTACTTAAATATAGGAACATAGCTGTAATAAAACTGAAAAAATTCCATTCAAACTTAACGTTAATGAAAGACATATGCATTGCAGGTGAGATTGGCCTCTCTAAGCCTAACATCCAAAATAATGACTTTAAGAAAAAATTAGAGCCAGACTCGGTGGCTGAGCCTGTAATCCTGCGCCTTTGGGAGGCTGAGGTGAGTGGATTGCCTGAGCCCACGGGGTCGAGACCCGCCTGGGCAGCGAGACCTCATCTCTACAATAAATCAAAAAATCAACTTGGCGTGTTAGCGCATTCCTGTGATTCCAGCTACTCGGAAGTCTGAGGCGGAAGGATCACCGGAGCCCAGCAGGCGAGACTGCGGTGACCAGGAGTGGCCACTTCACTCCAGTCTGGGCGATCGAGTGAGACTCCAACTCAAAAAAAAAAAAGAAAAAGGAAAAAATTAATAGGTTAAACTAAAAGTTACACTCAAACTTTTCTTTTCTTTTTTTTTTTTTTTTT
>NW_007251302.1:251342-266329 GCF_000164805.1 Carlito syrichta
TTTTTTTTTGAGTTGGAGTCTCTATCCCCCAGACTGGAGTGCAGTGGCCACTCCCAGCCACCGCAGCCTCGACCTGCTGAGCTCCAGCGACCCTTCCGCCTCAGCCTTCCAAGTAGCTGGAACTACAGGTGCACACTACCACGCCCGGCTGATTTTTTGATTTATTGTAGAGATGAGGTCTTGCCAAATTGCCCAGGCGGGTCTCAAACCCACGGGCTCAGGCAATCCACTCAATTCAGCCTCCCAAGGCACGGGATTACAGGCTGAGCCACTGAGCCCGGCATTCAAACTTTTCAGTAGGAAAAGTTTTAGACATATTTGATAAAGGGTTAATACCTCTAAAGTGTCAAAAATTTTCTGAACAAACAATAAGAAAAAATAGTATTCCAATAGAACAAAGGACAAGGAATATGAAAGAACAATTCATAGAGCACTCACTATAGACTTATGAAATAGTGCCACCCCTCATTAGAGAACAGAAAATACAAATTTAACTTTAAAAGTCTTCTTATTTTTTAAAACCCAGTGCTGGGGCTGAAATTTCTATTACTTCAAATGCTATGATATTGGGAAAGTTAGTTATCCCCTCAAGTGCTTATTTGCAGGTTTAGTAGTATTTTGAATTCTCAAAGAGTTTCTTGAAAGATTAAATGAAATGTACATGTAAAGTGCTTAGTATAGTAGAATGAGTAGCCATATTTGTTGTTTATTAACTACTGTATTATTAACATAGTAATTACTGTATAATTCCAGATAGATTAATGACTCAAAGAGTAAATACTAGATGAACAAAAATGTTCTGTACTTATGGAGTAAGATGAACAAAAGATTTATTTCTTTAAAAGTGAAATACTTCTGAATTTGTGTATATGTGTAGGGTGTGGGAGATAAAAAGGAAGAAAAACTAGGATGGAATCTAAAGATTTCTAAATATATCTTGTTTAATAATGCTACTTCAGAATCATGTAAATGTTTACCTATACAAAACAAATATAATACAAAAAGAGAAAACAGTTTTTAAAATATAAAAATACAAACTGAAAGAAATGAAGTTAGCTATATATACCAAAGGTGGCATAAAAATATAAACATATAGAGAATTAGTTTAAATGATATTTTTAAACAAGATTTTGAATGTATACCCTAAAATAAAATAAAATAAAAAGAAAATCGGTGAGGGGGGAAGAGAGAGAGGGAATAACAGCACAAAAATATAAATATAAATATGAAATAACTAAAAAGCATATATTCTTTAATATGGTGAATAAATTATGTATTTCTTTAAAAGTGAAATCCATCTGGTGAATAAATAAGAAAAAGCAAAAAATACCAAGAGAACTGCTACAAATATTGTTACCTATAGGGTAAGTATAGAAGAAGGGAGAGAAATCTGGGACAGAAGCAAAAATCTCTAAATGCATCTTCTTTTTTAGGTTTGACAACAGATCCACATGAATTTTTTATATATATAGAAGAAATATCAAAAAATGAAATAATAAAACCAATTCCAATAATTTAAAAATTCACATTGAAAACCAGACTAGATGTATATGACAGATGTCATAAATATATAAAGAATTAATAGAAATGATTTTTTGAAACAATAAATTTATTGTATAGCCTAAGACAAAAGAAAGAAAGACAGAAAGAGAAAGAAATTTTAGCACCAGAGAGAGAGAAAGGGAGGCTTGGAGGTAGGGAGGAAGGAAGAGAATCTTACACTGTATAATCTAGGCCTAGTGTTGTCAGTAATAATTTTTATTATTACTCTTACTTTTAAATAGAATAAATAAGAACTCTTCCCAGGCAAGACAGGGGAAAAATTATTGAATAAATGATTCAGTACAAATAGCCTTTCCAAAATGCTCTTTAAAATATCTCCCGTTATAGATCACCCTATACAATCTCGGGTAACTGGACCTCCATCAGGCCCTAGGAGAGATGAAGATTCTTGCTGTCAGGCGTACTGCTTGGCTGAGGTCTGGAGATGATAGCTTGGGTAGGAGAAAGTCCAGGGTGTTGGAGCAACTTACAGCTTACAGGAGAGTGGGAAGCAAGGTGGGGAGTATCTGGTGTTGAGCTTAGTGTTTCTCCTTGTAAAGAATGCAGCGTAATCAGGGACAGGAAATGAGACAGTGGCTGGTCTATCTTGTGTTCCAGGAGAAGCCACATGCAAAATTTTCAGTGTGGTATAAGGCAGCTCTGAATCACTGTGCCTGTCCAGGCGGCACAGTAATACACACCAGATTCACTTTCATTCAGAATTCGAAGTATGAATTTCCAGCTACTCCCTGTGCCTTTATGAGCATCATATTTTCCTAGACCGATTCCTGATTCTAAAACAATCCTGGAGGTGGAGGAGTCATAATACAGAAGGCATTGTGGGGTCTTCTCTTCCTGGAATTGGTACCAGGAGATGTAGAGGAAACTTGATCCAAGAATATCACAAATGATTACAGCAGATGGCCCAGTCAGCCTGGCAACTGACATTGTTGTCCTATCCAAGATGGAAGAGATCTGACTGACTGCAATAGGAATAAGGAAAAATAATGAATATTTTCTTTGTATAGAACCTATTAAAAAGAAAAATAAAAAACTCTGTGTGCATTTGTCAATAGAGCGTATATACTAAAGGCAAGAATTCTAGAAATAGGGCTAGAGCCCAACACAAGCCTTCTTGGGTCTTAGAAGGAAAGAGATCAGAGAACAAGAAGCCGAATACCCTGTCAAAACTCAGGTCTCACTCCCAAGGTAAGAGATCCTCTGAACAGACAGTGGATGGGAGCTTGTCTTCCTGAGTCACAGGCAGAGAGAAGTGACTGATGATGTATCTCTGAAGACTCTTTAGCCTCCTCAGAGATGCTGGTTCCAGGAGACCTTGCAGGAGGAGCCCCGCTCTCTGTGCCACCACCCCTTTCTCCAGCGCCTCCCAGTGGCAGCAAAGAACAGGACCTTTCCAGAAGGGAAGCATGGAGAGGACTCAGGACTCAGCTCAGAACTGCCTAAGAGCAGGTACAGATATGGAGATATGGAGGAGAGTTGACCCTGACCCATCCTGCCTGGGCCCTTGTGAAGTGCGCAGTCCCACATCAGGCTGGCTCCCCTGCACCTCATAGTTTCATTGTGTTAAAACCTCTGCCCTGATGTGGTCCTGAGATGAAGTGTCTTTATTCTATCCTACCCACCATCTTTTTTTCCGTATGTGGGTATGGGCAACCCCCACAATGACTCTGAAAAGGCTTGAAACGGCTTTATTAAAATGAAATAAATGATCAAGAGCGCCTGACTACACTCTCCAATGGCAAAAGTGTGTTTGTGTGTGTGAGATGAGAATCCACTTCTTAGAGAATTTCTGTGCATTCTCAAGGAAAAATGCTTCCTCAAAGATAAATCTGAGATTTAGTAAAAGTACAACTAAAATAAAAGTTGGAAAAATTATAGTGTGCCATGCTATGCAATATTTGACAGATATTTAAACTAAAAAATTATGTGCTGCTTATATAAAATTCTAATTTTGCTGGGCATGTTATATTTATTTGAAAACCCTACCTCCATTAAATGTATTGATCTCAGTAATACATGTTTATGGACTGATCACCAAACAGGCAATAAAAAATATGTAGCAATATTACGGTGACATTTCAGTCGTGCATATACATATATCATCCACACTTTAACAAGCATATTCAGATCAATGTTTAAAATATTCACCATAAGATGCAAGAGAATATCCCTTCTTAATTATTGTTTTTGGATCTCTCTGGTAAGTCATTATCTGCTAGCTAACAGCTGGGAATAAGAAAGGGAGGGCGCTCCCGCTCGTCTCCATCTGCTCCAGGGAACACCTGTGCAGACATGCAGCTGTCTCAGGAGCAGCTCTAGGAGCCACATCCTCTAGGTCATTGTGCAGGAGCTAAGATCAAGAGGCTTCGAGCCTGAAAAATGTGTGCTGAGGCAGCAGTCTCAGGGTGTAAGAATGAAAAAGGAGGGAATTGCCATCACTCATGAATGGAAAGAAAAATTCTTAAATCATGAAAGTAATGGAGGAAACCCCACTGAACGTAAAAAGGACTATAATGATCCAGTGATAAAAAGAGAGCAATACTGTTACTAGAATGTGCAGATTCATGGGATGCATAGGAAAATCCAGAAAGACAGTCATGTATATGTAATATTTTATCATATAATAAAGTTGCACACTAAGATAAGTGAGAAAATCATTTATCATTCAATAAACTCTCCATTTGGAAATTGCTCATCCTATGGAAACAATTACTGTTGAGTTGCTACCTACAACTTACACAAAGAGATTTAGGCATAATAAAACTGAAAACAAGAAATCGTTGGAATTTAACACTGATGAATTGCATATATAGTGCAGGTGAGATTGGCCTCTCTAAGCCTGACATCAAAAGCAGAAACTATAAGGACAAATTGGTAAACTTTATTGAAAGTAATATTCAAATTTCTGGTCACCAAAAGGTACCAAAATAAATAATAGCAAATGAAGGAAAATCTTTTTAACACATTTGTTTGGAAGTTAATATCTCTAAAATGGTGTAGAATAATTCTTACAAACCTTGGAAAAAATTACTACTCCAACAGAAGAATGGTTAAGAACTATGCAAAGGCAATTCACAGAGAAAAAAATAGAAATGACCAATAAATATGTGAATTAATGCAAGCACTGAAAGATTTTAAAAAATGCAAATGGAATTACCCAATCTGACTTTTTGAATGATTGTGCTTGGGTTGAAATCTCTATCACATCAAAGTTTATGACTTTGGGCAAGTTACTCAACCCCTTAATTCTACATCTGCTGCATTCAATGGTCCTTTGAACCCTCAATAATGTTTCCAGGAAGATTAATTAAGAAAATATATGCAAAACGCCTAGCTCAGTAACTACCAGAAAAAGAGTACCAGTGTTTATCCTCATTATTACTATGACTACAGTAATTATTGTATAAATATGCCAGACAGTGTTGATACCAACATTAAGTAATAAATTAATAAAAAACATTAAAAAGACTGTAAGAATCTCTTTAGTATTATCTTCAAGTATGGACATTTTCCCAAGTAAGACACAAAACTCAGACACCAGAGAAAAGGAAAATTAAAATGTATAAAAACTGAATATTAGAACACATGGGGAAAAATATTTATTTTTAATGATTGAAAGACTTATAAATTTAAAAAGTGAAAAAAAATTCAACTGAACTGGTTAAAATATTGCCACCTATAGGTGACATCTAGTGGATGGAGAAGATATTTTGTTCAAGAATATCACAAATGATGGCAACAGATGACCCAGTTGTTCTGGTGACTAACATCGCTTTCCCATCCAAGCTGGAAGATATCTGTCTGCAGTAGGAACAACAATAAAAACTAATGAATATTTCCTTAATTTGAAACCCTTTCAAAACAGAAATCCCATGGGCATCTGTCAACGCAGCACACTCAACATGAGGCAGGAAAGCTAAAAGTAGGGCTAGAGCCCAAGGAATTCTTTCCTGTCTTCTTAGAAATAGATGGACCAAGAGATAAGAAGCAGAATACCTTCTCAAAACTCAGATCCCACTCAATGAGAAGTCATCCCTAGAACAGAGGGCAGTGAGTGAGAGTTGGTCTGCATGACAGAGTCACAGCAGAGAAGAGTGACTGAGGATCATTTTAGAAAGCTCCAAGCTTGCCACGCAGACGGACTGATACCTGAAGACCAGCAACCCTGCCTCTCTGCTTCAACCCCTACATGGAGAGCCCCCCTTGGCAACTAAGAGCAGGCCGTCTCAGGAACGGAAGCCAGGACTGCAAGACTGCGGCAGAGAGAGTGCAAATATGGTGGGAAACCGATTCTGGATCCAGCCTGCCTGGGTCTTTGTGGAGTGTGCCGTCCCATATCAGGCTCACGTCTCTGCACCTCCCACTTTCAATATGTTAAAGTTGCTGTTATGGTCTAGTCCTGCAATGATGTGTCTTTATTATTGTGGTAAACCACCTGCTGGCCGGGTTCGATGGCTCAGCCTGTAATCCCGCGCCTTGGGAGGCTGAGGTGAGTGGATTGCCTGAGCCCGCGGGTTCGAGACCTGCCTGGGCAACTTGGTGAGACTCCATCTCTACAATAAATCAAAAATTAGCTGGGTGTGGTAGCGCGTGCCTGTAGTTCCAGCTACTTGGAAGGCTGAGGCGGAAGTGTCGCCGGAGCCCTGCAGGTCGAGGCTGCGGTGGCCGGGAGTGGCCACTGCACTTCAGTCTGGGCGACGAGTGAGACTCCAACTCACAAATAAATAACAACAAAAAAAACCACCACCTGCCTTTTTATATCTGGGGGTACACTTTGAAGCAACTTCCCACAGCAACTCTGAGATTTCCAGATTTAGTAAAAGAAAAAAAAAAGGTACTGGGTCCATCGCATGCCATATTTGAGTACATACTTAAACTAAAACTTGTTTGTTGTCTTCTGAAATTCCAAATTACTGGAAATATTGTTTTTTCTTTCTTTCTTTTCTTTTTGCATCTCTAGTCTTAGAGTGTACTGATATATGCAATGAACGTTGATTGAGAGATGGATTAATAGGTTGTCAAACAAGTAGAGTAAAATAATAGTGAAATTAAACTGATTCATATACAGATTTTCACCCAATACTTTAAACGTATTTAGAAATATGTTTAAAATACTAACAAGAAGATATTAAGAAAAGGTCTCTTTGGTCAATGTTTTGCCTCTCTCAGTTGGTTATTTTCTCCTAACAGCTGTAAATGAGGAAGGGAGGGCACTCCCACTTGTCTCCATCAGCCCCAGGGACCACACATGCAGACATGACACTGCCTCAGGAACAGATCTGGGACCCCCACCTTCCATGTCCTTATGTAGGAGCCAACATCAAGAGCCTTGGAGCCTGGAAAATCATTGCCGAGACAGAAGTCTCATGGTTTAAAAATGAGAAAAGAGAGAATTGCCATAAAACTAGGATGCAAGGAAATTTGTTAAACATGCACGTAATGAAAGAAACTAACTCCACTGGAATGCAAAAAGGACCTGAAAGCTAAAAATAAAAAGCCGGGCTCGGTGGCTCAGCCTGTAATCCCGCACCTTTGGGAGGCTGAGGTGAGTGGATTGCCTGAGCCCGCGGGTTCAAGACCCGCCTGGGCAGCAAGACCTCATCTCTACAGTAAATCAAAAAATCAGTTGGGCGTGGTAGCGCACGCCTGTAATTCCGGCTACTTGGAAGGCTGAGGTGGAAGGATCGCCAGAGCCCAGCAGGTCGAGGCTGCGGTGGCCGGGAGCGGTCACTGCACTCCAGTCTGTGCGACAGAGTGAGACTCCAACTCAAAAAAAATAAATAAATGAAAAATAAAAAATAAAAAGAGGACAACTGGTACTGGAATGCACAGATTCACAGAGTACAATGGAAAATCCAGAAAGAGATCCACGTATATGTTATCATATTTTTATGTGATAAGATTGTACATTAAGATCAGTGAGGAGATAATAGATTATTCAGTAATCCTCTTTGGCAATCAGCTCAACATATGGAAAAAAAGACTTATAAGTTCCTACCTTACTTCTTACAAATAAGGAAAACAAAGACTGATAAGTTGCTACCTTACCTCTTACGAATAAGAATTAAGTGTAATAAAACAGAAAACAGGAAATCAAATAGTTTGACATTGATGAATTGCATATAAATTGCATAAGAAAGCATCTCTAAGCCCAATAACAAAAGTAGAGACAATAAGGAAAAATTGATAGATTTTATGAAAAGTAGTATTTAACTTTCTCGTCAACAAAACATGCCAAAAATTAACAAATAAGGAAAAGTATTTTCAACACATTTGAAAAAGAGTTAATATCTCTAAAATGATGCATATCAATTCTTACAAACAAATAAGAAAAATTAATCCTCCAATAGAAGAATGGCAAAAAGAACATAAAGCAATTTACAAAAGGAGAATTATGCCTGGCTAGCCACTTTGTAAAATAATCCTGGCACTCAATAAAGGTAAAGAAATACAAATTGAAATAACAAATCTCAATTTCTGAAGCATAGTGCTTGGTTAGAAAGCCATATCCCATCAAGTCTATGTCCTTGATGGAGTTATTTAACTTCTCCCTGCCTCAATTTCTCATCTGTTATATTTAATGGTACTTTGAAACCTCAAGAGGTTTCTGTGTAAATCAACTAGGAAAATACATGTAACGTGCTTAGTACAGTAACAATGAGACATTGACTATCTATACATACTATCATTTTTATTATTCTTAACACAGAAATTATTTATCAAGAATTTATAGAGAATTAAGTGTAATACATAATAATTCAGATACAAACATTAAATAATAAAAGAATATAAACATTAAGGGAAATGATACACATTTTTGCATGTAATCATGAAAAGTGGGTATTTGTTCAAGTAAGACCAGACACCAGAAAATAGATTGATTTAAATGTATAAAAATTGAATAACAGCACAGAAATATAAGTATTAATTTCAAAAAATGCAATATATACTTCAGTATAGTGAACAAATGATTTATTTCTTTAAAAGTGAAATCCATTTTCTGAACAAATAAGAAAAAGTAAAAAATGCCAAGAGAACTGTAAAAAATATTGTTGCTATAGGGTGAGGAGAAAAGAGAGGAGAGAAATCTAGGATGGAAGCAAAAATCTCTAAGTGCATCTTCTTCTTAAAGTTTGACATCAGGTCCATGTGAATGTTTTATCTATGCAGAAGTAACATTAAAAATGAAATAATAAAACCATTTCCAAGAACTCAAAAATTCACATTGAAAAAACAGACTAGATATTTATCACTGGTGGCATGTAGAAGAGAATAATTAGAAATGATTTTTCGAAATAATAATCTGTACACCTAGCAAAAGAAAGAGAAAAGGAGAAAGAAATTTTAGAACCAGAGAGAGATAGGAAGGAAGACAGGCAGGAGGGAAAAGAGAGGAAGGAAGGAAAGGAATTTTGTACTGCATAATCTAGGCCTAGTGTTGTTAGTAATAGTTTTAGTTATTACTCTTATTTTTAAATAGAATAAATAAGAACTCTTCCCAGTTAAGGGCCTGGAAAAAAAAAATTGTATAAATGATTCACTACAAATAGCCTTCTCATATACTCTACAAAAGATCTCCCTTTAGAGACCAACACATATACCCTGTCTATTCTAGGAGCCATTTACTGGGCCTCTGCCAGGCCGTAGGGAAGCTGAAAGAACCTTGCTGTCAGCCAAACTGCTAGGCTGAGGTCTGGAGATAACAGCTTGGTATTCAGAAAAGGCCAGTGTGTTGGGGTTTGGATCAGGTGGCCGTTGCTGACAGGGGAGTGGGATGTACGGCGGGGGAAGCATTAGGTTTTCAGTCGAGGGTTTGTCTTTGCTCAGAATGCAGCATAATCAGGGACAGGAAGTGAGACAGGGGCTATTCTATCTTGAGTTCCAGGAGAAGCCACATGCAAGATTTTCAGTGCGGTGTAAGGCAGCTTTGAATCATTGTGCCGGTTCAGGTGGCACAGTAATACACACCAGAATCACTTTCTTGTAGATTTTGAAGTAGAAAATTCCAGCTGCTCCCTCTGCCTTTAAAGCCTTGGTATTTCCCTGAACTGATTCCTGATTCCACAGTAACCCAGGAGGTAGAGGAGTCATAGTACAGAAGTTGTCGTGGGGCTTTCCCTTCTTGGAATATGTACCAATGGATGTAGGAGTTACTTAGTCCAGGGATATCACAAATGATTAAAGCAGATGACCCAGTCGTCCCGGTGAATGACTTCATTGTCACACCCATGTTGGCAGATGCTTGGCTGGCTGCAATGGAAACAACAAAAAATAATGAATAGTTTCTTGGTTTGGAATCCACCGCAAAATAAAGAAAAAAATCCCATGAGCATCTTTCAAAGCAGCATACTTACCATGAGACAGAGAAAGTAGAAGTAGGGCTAAAGCCCACAGCATGCCTTCCTCTTGGGTCTTAGAAAGAAAGAGCCCAGACGACAGGGAGCAGAACACCCTCTCCACACTCAGATCTCCCTCCCGAGAGAAGAGATTCCCCAACAGACAGTGTAGGCAGCTGTTCTTCCCGAGTCACAGGAAGAGAGGAGTGACTGAGGATCTGTCTCAGAAGACTCTTCAGCCTCCACTCAGAAAAGCTAGTGCCTGGAGACCTTGCAAAGGAGCCCTGCCCTCTTTGCCACACCCCCTTTCTCCAGCGCTCCCTGTGGCAGCTGAGAGCAGGACCTCTCCAGAAGGGAAGCCAGGAGTACAGCGAGGAGGACTCAGCACTCAGCCCAGGACTGCAGAAGAGAAGAGGCAAATATGGAGGGAACCTGATCCTGATCCAGCCTGCCTGGGCCCTTGGGAAGTGAGGAGTCCCACATCATGCTTGCTCCCCTGCACCTCAGAGTCTCATTGTGTTAAAACTCCTGCCCTAGTCAGGTCTGGAGATTAATCATCTTTATTCTATCCTACCGACATTCCTTTGACCATATGTGAGTACAGGCAACTACTTCTAGTGACTCTGAGACGGATTGAAACGGCTTTATTAAAGGGAACCAGTATCAGGAGTACCTGTGCACAGTCCTCAGTGGTAAATGTGTTTGTGTGTGCTGTTTGTGTGTGTGTGTGCTTGCAAGCGTGATGAGAATCCACTTGTTAGAGAATTTTTATGCATCCTCAAGAAAAAAATGCTTCCTCCAAGAGAATTGTGAGATTTAGTGACAAATAATAAAACAAAATAAAATTTTAAAAAGTACAGGGTGCCGTGGTATGCAATATTTGAGACATCTTTAAATCTATCATTTATTTATTTTTAATTTTTATTTTAAATATGTGGAATTTATTCAGAGTTAAGTAAACAAATGTCCATTATGCAGGAACCCTTGTTGATGACGTTTGTTCCACTCTCCTGGCAGTTTCCCTCAACTGCCAATCCCATCCCCCTTCCCTGGTAGTTTCCCACTACTGTCAATCTCTTTATGATAGTATTATGATAATTATTGAAGGTCTGCTTATGAGTGAGAACATATGGTACTCTGTTCTTTGTTTCTGTGATATATCACTGAGCATGAAAGACTCTCAATTCATCCAAGTTGCTGTGAAGTCAATGTGTTTGTCATTCTTTATGACTGAATAATAGTCCGTTGTGTATATGTACCATATTTTTTTATCCAGTCCAGTTTCGCTGGGCAGCACTGTTGGTTCCATGTTTTTGCTATCATGAATGATGCTGTAGTATCCATGCATGTGCAGGTATCTTTTTTGTAGAATGAAATGAGTTCCTCTGGGTATATTCCCAATGGGGGATTGCTGGGTCATATGGAAGGTTAGTTTCTAGTTTTCTCAGAAATCGTCACAATGTTTTCCAAAGAGGTTGCACTAGCTTGCATTTTCCCAAGCAGCGTAGAAGCATTCTTATTTCTCTGCATTCTTGCCAGCATCTGTTGTTTGTTTTATTAATGATGGTCATTCTTACTGGGATTAGGTGGTATCTCAATGTGGTTTTGATTTGCATTTCTCTGATGATGAGTGAGGCTGAGCACTTGTTCGTGTGTCTGTTGGCTGCCCATATATCTTCTTTTGAGAAGTGCCTATTCATGTCTTTGGCCCACTTTTTAATCAGGCCGTTTATTTTTTTTTTACTTTTGGTACGTTTGAGTTATTGTAGATCCTAGATTTCAGGCCTTTGTCAGATATACAGTTGGCAAATATTTTTTTCCCATTCTGTGGGTGGTCTCCCCACTGACTTGATTTTTATTTTTGTTTTTTTGCTTTGCAGAAACTTTTCAGTTTGATGAGGGCCCAGTTGTCTAACTTATCTCTTATGGCATGGGTACTTGGGGTTTTGATCAGGAATTGGTTGCCAGTTCCAATTTCCATAAGAATATCTCCTGCATTTTCTAAGATTCTTATAGTTTGAGGTTTGACAAAGTTTAGGACTTCGATCCATTTAGAGTTGATTTTTGTATATGGTGATAGGTTGGGTTCTTGTTTTAATCTTCTGCATGTGATTTGCCAGTTTTCCCAGCACCATTTATTGAATAGGTTCTCCTCTCCCGGTAGTATAGTGGAGGCTTTGTCAAAGATGAGTTGGATGAGAAATTGAGATTTTGCTTCTGGAATCTCTATTCTGTTCCATTTGTCCATTTGCCTGTTCTTGTAACAATACCAGGCTGTTTTGGTTATTGTAGATTTATAATAAAGTTTGAAGTCTGGAAGTGTGATACTTCCTGCTTTATTTCTTTTACTAAGGATTGTTTTGACTATTTGTGATCATTTATGTTTCCATATGAATTTCTGTATTGTTATTTCCAGGTCTGAGAAGAATAATGTTGGTAATTTAACGGGTATTGCGTTGAACTTGCAGATTGCCTTTGGTAGGATGGACATCTTAACAATATTGATTCTTCCAATCCATAAGCATGGGATATTTTTCCGTTTGGTTGTGTCTTCTTTGATTTCTTTGAGGAGTGTTTTGGAGTTCTCATTGTAAAGGTCTTTCAATTCTCTGGTTAGGATGATGCTGAGGTATTTAATTTTTTTGTGTGGCTATTGGGAAGGAGATTGTGCTTTTTATTTGTTCTCAGCTTACTTGTTTTTGATGTATAAGAATGTGGCTGTCTTTTGCATATTTATTTTGTACCCTGAGATTTGCCAAAGGCCTTTATCAGTGCAAGCAGGTTTTTGGCATATTCTCTTGGATTCTAGATGTATCGGATCATATCATCAACAAAGAAGGATAACTTAACATCCTCTTTTCCTATTTGGATAACCCCGATTATCTTCTCTTGTCTAATCACTCTAGCTAAGACTTCCAATACAATGTTGAACAAGAGGGGTGAGATTGGGCAACCTTGTCTCGTTCTGGTTTTCAGGGGAAATGTTTCCAGTTTCTGGTCCTTTTATATATGCTAGCTGTGGGTTTATCATAGCTTACTATTTTGAGGTATGTTTGAGGTGTTTTTATTAAGGTGTTTGGGTTTTTATCAAGAAGGGATGCTGGATTTTATCAAAAACTTTTTCTGCATCTAATGATATAATCATGTGGTTCTTGTTTTTACATCTGTTGATGTATTTAGTTACATTTATGATCTTGCAGATGTTGAACCAGTCCTGCATCTTGGGTATGAAGGCTACTTGGTCATGGTGGATGATTTTGAGATGTGCTGTTGGATCTGATTTGCTAGAATCTTGTTGAGGATTTTTGCATCTATGTTCATAAGGGATATTGGCTTGTAGTTCTTTTTTTTGTTGAGTCTATACCCGGTATGGGATAACAGTATGATGTTAGCTTCATAAAATGATTTCAGGAGAACTCTAGCTTTCTCAATAGCCTGTAATACTTTCAATAGGATTGGTATCAGCTCCTCCATGTACGTTTTGTAGAATTCTGCAGGAAAACTATCTGGTCCAGGACTTTTTTTTGTTGGTAGTTTTCTTATAACAGAGTTATAGACTGCTAGGTTGAGGTATGAATATGATAACTTGGTATTCAGAAAAGTCCTGGGGGTTGGGGTTTAGAGCAGTTGCTGCTGCTGACAGGGGAATGGCATGAAAGGAGACCGGAGTATCAGGTGTTTAGCTGAGGGTTTCTTTTGGTTCAGAAACCAGTGTAATCAGGAACAGGAAGTGAGACGGGGCTGGTGTATCTTGTGCTCCAGGAGAAGCCACATGCCAGATTTTCAGTGTGGTATAACAGCAGTTCTGAATCACTGTGCCTCTCCAGGTGGCATAGTAGTACACACCAGAGTCACTTTCTTGTAGATTTTGAAGTATGAAATTCCAGCTGTTCCCTATGCCTTTATAAGCATCATATTTCCATGAACTGATTCCTGATTCCAAATTAACACTGGAGGTGGAGTGGTCATAGTGCAGAAGGCGTTGTGGGTCCATCCCTTCTTGGATGTAGGGGTTAGTGGATGTAGGGGTTACTTGATCCAAGATTATCACTAATGATTAAAGCAAATGACCAGTTGTCCTGTTGACTGACTTCATTTTCCAACCCACATTGGAAGATGCCTCGCTGGCTGCAATGAGAGCAAGAAAAAAATAATGAATAGTTTCTTTGTAAGGAACCCACCGCAAAAGAAAGAAAAAAATCCCTGAGCATCTTTCAAAGCAGCATACTTACCACGAGGCAAAAAAAAGTAGGGCTAGAAATAGGGTTGGAGCCCACAGCACGCCTTCCTTTTGAGTCTCAGAAGGAAAGAGACCAGACAACAGGGAGCAAAATACCCTCTCAACACTCAGATCTCACTCCTAAGGGAAGAGATTCACCAAACAGACAGTGGGTGGGAGCCGGTCTTCCTGAGACACTGGCAGAGAGGAGTGACTGAGGATACATTTCAGCAGACTCTACACCCTCCCCTCAGAAAGGCTGGTGCCTGGATAACTTGCAGAGGAGTCCCCGCTCTCTGTGCTGCAACCCCTTTCTCCAGCGCCCCCCCGCCCCCGCCCCACCCGTGGCAGCAGAGAGCATGACCTCTCCAGCAGGGAAGCCAGGAGCTTGGAGAGGAGGACTCAACACTCAGCTCAGGACCACAGAAGAGGAGTTGCAAATATGGAAGGAAGCTGACCCTGATCCTGCCTGCCTAGGTTCTTGCGGAATGAACAGTCCCACATCAGACTCGCTCTCCTGCACCTCAGAGTTTCATTGTGCCCTGGTCTTGTCCTGAGAGGAGGCGTCTTTACTCTATCCTCCAGACCTTCATTTGGCTATATGTGAGTACAGGCAACTACCCACAGCGACTCTGAGACAGATTGAAACTGCTTTATCAAAAGGAAATAGGATCAGGAGTCCCTGTGTACTGTGTATGTGTTTGTGCGTGTGTGCGCCATGAGTGTGATGAGAATCCACTTATTAGAGAGCTTTTGTACATTCTCAAGAACAAAATTCTGCCTCCAAGGAAATTGTGAGATTTATGGGAAAAATTAAAACAAAATAAAAAAATTTTTTTTTGGTTGTTGTTTTTTTTTTTTTTTTTTTG
>NW_007251302.1:266356-280041 GCF_000164805.1 Carlito syrichta
CCTGCTGGGCTCCGGCGATCCTTCCACCTCTGCCTTCCGAGTAGCCGGAATTACAGGCGCACGCTACCAAGCCCGGCTGATTTTTTATTTATTGTAGAGATGAGATCTAGCTGCCCAGGCGGGTCTCGAACCCGCGGGCTCAGGCAATCCACTTACCTCAGCCTCCCAAAGGCGCAGGATTACTGGCTGAGCCACCGAGCCCGGCCACAAAATAAAATTTTTAAAAAGTACGGGGTGCCATGGTATGCAATATTTGAGACAAATTTAAATTAAATTTGTATATGTTGTTTTTATGAAATTTCACTTTCCCTGGCTTCCTATATTTACCTGACAATCCTACCCCTCCAAAGCGTACTCATCTCAGGTATTCATGCTGATTGATAGACTGAAAGATAGGCAATAAAACATGTAGTAATATAAAGATGAAATTTCAGTTGTACATATACACATATAACCCACACAGATATATGTTTAAAATAATCACCATAAGAAGTAAAACAATGTCCCTTCTTTTTTTGATTATTTTTAAGTTGGTAAATTATTCTTTTTTCTTTTTTCTTTTAAATATGTTCAGTATAATTCAGGGCTAGGTATACAAATATTCATTATGTAAGTACTTTTGTTGATGGAGTGTGCTCCTCCCTTGCCTATCAGTTTCCCAGTAGTGCCAAGTCCACCTTCCTTCCCTTGGAAGTTTCCCACTACTGCCAATCCCTTTCTTAGAGTATTATATGAATTGTTCAAGGTCCTTTTGAGTGAGAATATGTGATACTCAGTTATTTGCTTCTGTGATAGATCACTCAGTATTGTAGACTTTAAGACCATCCCAGATTCTGTGAAGTTCATTATTTTGTCCCTCTTTATGGCTGCGTAATATTTCGTCGTGTATATGTATCATATTTTTTTTTAAGTTCAGTCCTTGGCCAGGCTCAGTGGCTCAGCCTGCAATCCCAGTGCTTTGGGAGGCTGAGGTGAGTGGATTGCCTGAGCCCGCGGGCTTGAGACCCCCCTGGGCAACTTGGTGAGACCTCATCTCTACAATAAATCAAAAATTAGCCTGGGGTGGTAGTGCGTGCCTGTAGTTCGACCTACTTGGAAGGCTGAGGCAGAAGGATCGTCAGAGCCCAACAGGTCAAGGCTGCAGTGGCCGGGAGTGGCCACTGCACTCCAGTCTGGGTGACAGAGTGAGACTCCAACTCAAAAAAAAAAAGAAAATCCAGTCCTCTTTCAATGGGCACCACTGTTGGTTCCATGTTTTTGCTATTGTGTATAATGCTGCAATAAACATGCATATGCAGGTATCTTTTTAATAGAGTGATTTGAATTCCTCCAGGTATATTCCCAGAAGGGGAACTGTGGGGTCACATCAAAGGTTGATTTTTAGATCTTTTAGGAATCACCAAACTGTTTTCCACAGAAGTTGTACTAATATACACTCCCACCAACAGTATAGAAGTGTTCCCTTTCCCCTCTCATCCTCTCTAGTATTTGTTGTTTTTAAGTTATTGATAATGGCCATCCTGATTGGAGTTAGATAATATCTCAGTGTTGTTTTAATTTGCATTTCTTTGATGACAAATGAGGCTGAGCATTTTTTCATGTATCTGTTGGCTGGTCGTATGTTTTCTTTTGAGAAGTATTTATTCATATATTTTGCCCACTTTGTAATGGGGTTGTTTTTTTATATCTTTTCAGCAAGCTTGAGTTCCTTGTAGATCCTAGATGTTAGGCCTTTGTCAGATATACAGTCGGCAAATATTTTACCTAGTCTCTGAGACATCTTCCTGATCTCTTGATGGTTTCTTTGACTTGGCAGAAGCTTGTCAGTGTGATGAGGTCCCACTTGTCTCTTTTATCTCTTAAGGTATGGGAACTTGTGATTTTGTTCAGGAATTGATTGCCAGTTACAATTTCCATAAGAGTATCTTCTGTATTTCCTAAACTTCTTATAGTTTGAAGTTTTAGATTTAGATCTTTAATCCATTTAGAGTTGACTTTCATGTTGGGTGACAGGTAGGGGTCTTGATTTAATCTTCTGCATGTGGTCAGTCAGTTTTTCCAGACCATTTGCCTAATAGGTTCTCCTCTCCCCAGTCGTTAATGGTAGAGACTTTGTCAAAGATGAGTTGGTTGAGAAATTCAGGTTTTGCTTCCAGAATATCTATCCTGTTCCATTGGTCTACATGTCTGTCCTTGTACCAATACCAGGCTGTTTTGATTATTGTAGCTTTATAATGAAGTTGAAAGTCTGGAAGTGTGAAACCTCTCACCTTGATTTTTGTTGTTGTTGTTGTTTTGCTGAAGATTGTTTTGGCTATTTGTAGTTGTTTAGGTTTCCATATGAATTACTGTATTGTCCTTTCCAGGTTTAAGAAGAATGCTGCTGATAATTTAATGGGTATTGAGTTAAATCTGTAGATTGCATTGGGTAGGATGGACAACTTAACAATGTTGATTCTTCCAATCCATGAGCATGGAGTATTTTTCCATTTGTTTGTGACATCTTTGATTTCTTTAAGCGGTGTTTTGTAGTTTTCATTGTAAAGGTCTTTCACTTCTTTGGTTAGGAAGATGCAAGGTACTTCATTTTATCTGGCTTTTGTGAATGGCATTGTGTTTTTTATTTGTGTTTCTGTATGGCTATTGTTGGTGTATGGAAATGTGACTGCCTTTTGCACATTTACTTTATACCCTGAGACTTTGCCTAGGTCTTTTAGAAGTACATGGAGGTTTTTGACAGATTCTCTTGGGTTTTTGTGGTATAGAATTATGTCATCTGCAAAGAGGGATAACTTAACTTCTTCTTTTCCTATTTGCATACCTCTGATTTCCTTCTGTTTTTCTGAATGCTGTAGCTAGGACTTTCAATACTATGCTGAACAGGAGGGGTGAGAGTGGGCATCCTTGTCTTCTTCCAGTTTTCAAGGGACATGTTTCCAATTTCTGTCTGTTTAGCAGTATTTGGGCTGTGGGTTTCTCATAGATGGCTCTTGCTATTTTGAGGTATGTTCCATCTATGCCTACATTGAGGATTTTTATCAAGGAGAGGTGCTGGATTTTATGGAAAGCTTTTTCCCTGTCTTATGATATAATCATGTGGTTTTTGTTTTTACATCTATCGATGCATTTAATTACATTTATAGTCTGGTGGATTTTGAACCAGCCCTGCATCCAGGGAATGAAGCTTACTTGGTCATGGTGGATGATTTTTGAGATGTGTTGTTGGATCCAGGTTGCTAGTCTCTTGTTGAGAATTTTAGCACCTATGTTCAAAGATATAGGCCTGTAGTTCTCTTTCTTTGTTGGATCTCTACCTGGTTTTAGTATCAATGTGATGTTACCTTCACAAAATGATTTAGGGAGATTCCATCTTTCTCGATTGCCTGGAATACTTTCAAAAGGATTGGTATCAGCTCTTTCTTGTATGTTTTCTAGAATTCTGCTGGAAAGTCATCTGATCCAGGGCTTTTTTTTGTAGGTAGTTTTCTTGTGACATAGTCAATTTTCTGGATTGTTATTGGTTATTTAGGGTCATGATTTCGTCTTGTTGCAACATGGGGAGGTTGTGTGATGTCAGATATTTCTCCATTTCCTTTAGGTTTTCAAGTTTGTTTCTATAGAAGTGTGCATAGCTATCTGTGATAACCTTTTATATTTCTTTCAGGTCAGTTGTGATTGAGCTTTTGCATTTCTGACTGTGTTTACTTGGGGTTTTTCTCTCCTTTCTTGGTCAGTCTAGCTAGGGGTCTATCAATCTTGTTTGTCCTTTGAAAGAACTGATTTTTGTTTCATTGATTTTTTTTGTATTATATTTTTGTCTTCTATGTCCTGAATTTGGGCTTTTATTTTGGTGATCTGGATCCTTCTGCTGGAGTTAGGGTTTTGGTGGTCTTGCTTTTCCAGGAACCTTGGGTGATTTGTTAGGTTGTTAACTTGTGATCTTTCCGTTTTCTTCATGTGTGTTTATAGAGATATGAATTCCCTTCTTAGTACAGCATTTATGGTATCTCAGAGGTTTTGGTAATATGTTTCTTCTTTTTCATTTGTTTCCAGGAATCTTTTAATTTCTGTTTCGATTTATGTGTTGACTCAGAAGTTGTTCAGCATCATGCTGTTTAGTCTCCATGTCTTTATGGATTTGGGGGGGAACTTGTTGGTGTTAATATTTACTTTTATTCCACTGCAGTCTGAGAGGAAGCATGGCAGTACTTCTATCTTACAGAATTTGTTTATGCTTTTTTATGGTTGAGGATGTGGTCGATCTTAGAGTATTTTTCATGTGGTGATGAGTAGAATGTATATTCCATGGTTTTAGAGTGGACTGTTCTCTAGGTATCAATTAAGTGCATTTGGTCAAGTGTCATGTTGAGGTTCCGTCTTTTTGTTGATATTTTTTCTTGAGCTCTGTTTGGTTGTTATTGGGGTATTTAAGTCCACAACTATGATAGTGTTAGCATGCATATATATATATATATATATATTTTTTTTTTTTTTTTTTTTTTTTTTTTTTTTTTTTTTTGGTTAACCTAGCAGTTGCTTTATGAAAATTGGTGATCCAATATTGGGTGCATATATGTTTAGGATGCATATTTCTTGTTGATGGATTGAACTTTTTATCATTATGTAGTGACCTGCTGTATATTTTTGAATTTTGAATAGCTTAAAGGGTATTTAGTCTGATATTAAGATCACAACTACTGCTTTCTTTTGTGTCCTGGTCTCCTGAAAATTTGTTTTCCTTCCTCTTACTTTGATTCTGTGAAGGTTCTTTTTGGTGAGATAAATCTCTTGGAGACAACATATTGGTGCATCATGATATTTTGTCCAACTTGCCATTCATTGTCTTTTTAGTGGTGAGTTTAGTCCATTCACATTCAGGCTCATTATCCAGATATGAGAGTTTATCCCTGTCATGAGGTTTTTAAAGAGTTTGTTGTTGCTGCTGCTGTTTATTGTTTGTTGTCTTTCTTTTATTTTTTGAGTTGATTTATGTATATTTTCGCTCTTTTCCTGCATTCTTGTGAAGGGCATTGTCATTCTTTTTTTTCTTTCTTCTGTGTTTAATACTTTCTTAAGTGCTTTTTGTAGAACTGGTCTTGGGGTGGCAAAAACTCTTAGGGATTGAGAGTCTAGGAAGGATGTAAATTCTCTATCACTGATGAAACAGCTTAGCTGGGTAGGTAATTCTTGGCTGAAAATGTTTATCTTTGAGAACTTTGAAGATTGGCCTCCAATCTCTATAGCCTGAAGTGTTTCTATAGATAAGTTGTTGCTATTCTAATTAGTCTTCCTTAGTAGGTAGTCTGACTTTTCTCTCTTGCTGCCTTTAGGAATTTTTCTTTTATACTACTTTGTGTAAGTGAAATATTATGCGTCTTGGAGTTGGTCTTCTCATTTGTTGTCTTGCAGGGGGTCTCTGAATCTCTTGTGTTTGAGTGGTCACATCTCTTATGAGATGAGGGAAGTTTCCTTGGATAATTTCATGGAGTGTTTGTTGCAGGGTGGTCTCTGTCTCTCTATCTGCCTCATGGGTTCCAATTAATCTTAATTTCGGCCTCTTGATATTATTGCTCATATCTTGGAGGCTTTGTTCTGCCTTTTTAAACTTCTATGTCTTTAATAGTTTGGGTTAGTTCCATATTTTGGTCCTCAAGCTCTGAGAGTCTTTCTTCTATTTAGTTAATTCTGTTTTCCATGCTTATCAGTTTGTTATTTATTTCATTCATTGTATTCTTTATTGCAGTTATCTCAGTTTTCAACTCCTTCATTCTTTCCTCTTATCTCCCCTCATTTCTATTTATTCTCTCTATTAACATCTAGATATCTGGGTTTGTGATTTTAGAGCAGTCATTCTGGGGGCTCATCATTTTTTGAGTTCTTTAGTCTGTATTCTCAGTTGCCCTCCCAGGAGTCTGTATGGGACCCATATTCTTCCTTTCATTTTTCTTTATTTGTCTCAGTTCTCCCCCCCCACCCCATTTTTTTAACCTCTTCTTTGATTGTATTGTTCAGTGATGGGGATGTCTTTTACTTCTGTTTGATCAGTCTCCTATTCTTCCTGATGCAGATCCTCTGGCTTTGTTCAATTTCAAAGCAGGACTTAAGGTGTGAGCCTGTGCTTTTGGCAGTTTGGAGATTTAATTAGATGGGAGCTGTGATTAAGAATCTATCTGCAGATCCCAGTATCTCCTGACTGGTTTGTGGGCTCCCTGGATCCCACTTTCCACTGCCATACAATTTGTCCATGCAGTAGGGATGTATGTTTGCCCTCTGAAAACAAAATGAGATAAGAAAAAGAAAAACAATGGAAAAAGGAAGGAGGGAGAAGAAAGATGGTGGAGAGAGAGAATGAGAAGAGAGAAAACAGACAGGCATAAAAACTAATAAATAAATAGAGATACCAACAAATACAGAAAAAAACAAAAACCCCCAAACATAAAAACAGTCATACAAATAAACAAATAAAAGCCCTCTGTTGATGGACTCACCCTCAAAAATACCCATACACACACAGAAAATCTAGAAAATACATTAAAGTAACAGAAACAAGGCAAGTATGAAAATGCAAAGAAAATAGAGAGTGAGAGAACAAAACAAAAACTGAAATAAATAAAAAATAAACAAAAAATCTTGTTCAGTGGCCATTCCTGCAATTCAGCTGCCACTGCTGTGTTAAGGGGCAGCTCCTATCTCCAGCCCATCCCATTCACTCTCAGCGCAGGCTGATAGCGTTGCTGTCGGCATGGTTCAGGTGTCCCACAAACTACTATGGGAGGAGGATGGATCACAGCCAGGCTGACCCAACTCATCTGTTAATGCTGTCAAGTCTTCCACTCAGATCTGAGGAGTCTGTGCCTGTTCCAGCTTGAGGGAGTCCAATGAGGTGATAGTCTCTGGGCCCCAGGTTGAAGGTTGGGCAGGTCTCTGCCTGGTCCCAGGAAAGAGAAGATGACTCTAGTCAGCATCTCCTCTATGATGGGGCTCCATTCCAGATTTTCACAGTCTAAATTCTCCACAGTTCCTGGGGATCATGCCCAGTGCTACTACAAATAATGGCATGTGCCGGGTGCCAGGTCATGAGTCGCAGCTGTTTTATTCTCTTCTACCACCTCTCAAGTTAGCCCCAATGGCATATGATCCTGTGCACCATGGGCTACGATCTCAGGGTGGTAGTGAGTTGCAGTCTCCTCCAGAGATCCCCAGGTACTAGAACCCAAGTCTCCCCTCAGACAGACATTCACTCACCTACTGGCACACACCCACTCATGCAGAATTTTGTTATAGGCATTCACTTTTGCGGAGACTCACACTTCAACCTGTTCTATTAACAACTTGCCTCCATTCAATTTCTTTTTAATTATTGTTTCTGTCTCTCTCAGATAAGTCACTTTCTGCTGTGATAACAACTGGGAGTGAGAAAGAAAGTGAATGAGCCTCTACCAAATCCTAGGAGAGCAGGAAGAAATGTGGTGTCAGCCAGACAGCTTGGCTAGGACCTGAAGATGGTAGCTCAGTCTTTAGAAAAATCCTGGGAGCTGTGGTTGAGGTAGGGTGCAGCAGCTATCAGGGGAGTGGGATGAAACAGGAGGGATCAGGTCTTGAATTCAGAATATATCAATGTTCATGATACAGTTAAATCATGGTCAAGAAGTGACACAGGGGCTGGTATATCTTGTGTACCAGAAACAGCCGCATGCAAGATTTTCAGTGTGGTACATGGCAGTGATACTGATTTTTCAGGTCAGTCTGGGCTTCAAAAGCATCAGCTCAATTAGATCAGCCAGCAGAGTCCCAGAGAAGGTCAGCTAAAGGAGCTGGTAAACCTAGCCCCAGAAGTGTCAGCTCTAATGGGCTGGTAAGCCAAGCCCTGAGACTGTTACAGCCCCCAGAAATGCCTCAGCTTCAGAGTCTTGCCTTCTTCCAGCAGCTCTCCCAATTCTACCAGCTCCATCAGCAGGCAAGCC
Organism: Carlito syrichta; assembly: GCF_000164805.1. Taxonomy (NCBI): domain Eukaryota; kingdom Metazoa; phylum Chordata; class Mammalia; order Primates; family Tarsiidae; genus Carlito; species Carlito syrichta. The sequence goes on from NW_007251302.1 coordinate 274,321, forward strand.
AGACACAGGGGTACACAGCTCTTTGGCTCTGACAATCTTCTGGAGCTCTTCAGGTTGGGGTTCTTGTCATGTGCCCAGGAGGAATGAGGGACATAGACAGCCAGAAAGTGAGAAAGCAGGATTTATTGAGAGGACAGGAAAACTTCCACAGTGGGAGGAGACCCAAAATTGTTGCTGATTTAGAACTGAAACCTGATGCTTATGTAGCCCTAAGACCGAGCTAGTTGGCTAGCACTAGCTGTGAGCTGATTGGTCAGCACTAGCTGTTCTGTTTGGTCAGTACTAAGAACAATCCACGGGAAGTATGGACCTAATGTTCATCTGATAGGTCGGTACTTGGCAGTAAGCCTGTTGGTTGTTTTTCCATCCCAGCAGTGAGTATGTAAGCTCTAGCTTGAGAGGCTTGCAGGGAGCTTGTTCACCAACATGAGTGTATCAACCTTAGATGCCTGCCAGAAGTATGCAGCTATGCTACCAAAGGACTTGCCCTGTCTGTCTGCCTAGCCTTTCTTTAGCTATCTCCTCTCTCAGCAGGTCTGAAACACTGAGCCTGTCCCAGGCAGCACAGTACTACCCACAAGAATCACTTTCTTTCAGATTTTACAGTACAACTCTGCAGCTTTCCTTGTGCCTTTAGAAGCATGTTTTTTTCCCTGTACAGATTCCTGAATCCATCACAACATTGAGACTGAGGAAGTCTCAGTACAGCAGGTGTACTGAGGCCTTCCTCTCCTGGAAGAGATAGAATTCACTGGAATGGAGAAAATATTTTGCTCAGAAGTATCACAAATTATGGCAGCAGATGACCTAATTATCCTGATGACTAACATCGTTTTCCCACACAAGCTGAAAGATATCTCACTGACTGCCATAGGAACAACAATAAAAACTAATGGATATTTCCTTAGAATGAAGCCCTTCACAAAACAAAAATCTCATGAGCATCTGTCAATGCATCATACTTACCAGGAAGCAGGAAAGCTAGAAGTAGGACTAGAGTCCATGGTATTCTTTCCTACGTTCTAAGAAATGTAAGAACTAGGAGATGAGGCGCAGAATACTCTCTCAAACCTCAGATCCCACTCAATGAGAAGAGATCCCTAGAACAGAGACGGCAGTGAGTGAGCTGATCTGCCAGACAGTCACAACAGAGAAGAGTGACAGAGGCTCTCTTTTAGAAGAATCCCTAGCTTGCCACGCAGAAGGGCTGATGTCTGAAGTTCCAGTAGGGGAGTTCCTGCCTCTCTGCTTCAATACCTATGTGGAGAGCGCCTCTTGGCAACTGAGAGCAGGTCTTTTCCAGAAGGGATGCCAGGACTGCAAGACTACAGAGAGGGAGTGCAAATATGGTGGGAAGCTGAACCTGGATCCAGGCTGCCTGGGCCCTTGTGGAGTGAGCAGTCCCATATCATGCTCACTTCTCTGCACCTCAGATTTTCAAAATGTTAAAGTTACTGCCATGGCCTTGTCTTGCAATGATGCTTCTTTATTATTGCCTTAAAGCACCTGCCTTTTATATCTGGGGGAACACTTTGAGGTAGCTTTCCACAGCAATTCTGAGATTTCCAGATTTAGTAAAAGAAAATAAAAAGGTACTGGGTGCCATGGCATGCCATATTTGGGGACATACTTAAACTAAAACTTTTTTGTTGTCTGAAATTCCAATTTACTGAAAATCTGCTATTTTTTGGTATCCCTGCTTTCAGAAAGGGTACTGATACCTGCAATGTACCTTGATTGAGAGATGGATTAACAAATAGGCCACTGAAAAAGTAGAGTAAAATGATGGTGAAATTAAACTAATTCATATATAAATTTTCACCCAATACTTTAAATGTATTTAGATATATGTTTAAAACACTAATAAGCAGATATAAAACAAGGTCTCTTTGGTCACTGTTTTGCCTCTCTTGGGTAGTCATTTTCTGTTGTCTAACTGCTGAAAATGAGACAGGGAGGGCACTCCTACTGATCTCCATCTGCCCCAGGGCCCACATGTGTAGACATGAGGCTGTCTCAGGAGCCCCTCTGGGAGCCCCATCCTTCAGGTCCTTGTGCAGGAGCCAAGATCATGGGTCTTGGAGCCTGGAAAATCATTGCCGAGATAGAAGTCTCATGGTTTAAAAGTGAGAAAAGAGAATTCCCATCACACTAGGATGGAAGAAAAATTTGTTAAACATGAAACTAATGAAAGTTTCTTTCATGAAAGTAATGAAAGAAACTAACTCCACTGGAATGTAAAAAGAACCAGAAAGCCACAAAATAAAAAGAGGGCAATACTGGCACTAGATTATACAGATTCAAGGAGTACAATGGAAAATCCAGAAACAGATCCTCATGTATGTTATCATTTATTTTTATGTGATAAGATTGTACATTAAGAGCAATGAGGAAATAATAGATTATTGAATAATCCTCTTTGGCAATCAGTTCAACATGTGGGGGAAAAAAAAGACTAATTAAAGTTCCTGGAACCTCATACAAACAAAGAAAACAAAGACTAGTTAGTTCCTAGCTTACTTCTTATAAATAGACAATTCAGTGTAATAAAATGGAAAATAAGAAATCATCGATTTTAATGTTGATGAGTTGCATATAAATTGCATGAGAAAGCATCTCAAAGCCTTATTAAAATAGATACAATAAGGAAAAACTGCTTGATTTTATTAGAGGCAATATTTAACATTCTAGTCACAAAAGGTGCCAAAAAATAACAAATAAGGCAAAGTATTTTCAACACATTTGAAATTAATATCTTTAAAACTCCGTATATTAATTTTTACAAATAAAAGATAACCCACTACTAGGAAGGGCAAAAGTACATAAAGCAATTTACTAAAGGAACATCATACATGGCTAATCACCTTGTGAAATAATGCTGGCACTTGATAAAGATAAATACAAATTGAAATAACAAATCTCAATTTCTGAAACACAGCGTTCAGTTGAAAAGCCATACTCCCTCGAGTCTATGACCTTGAGGGAGTTATTTATTTTCTCCCTGTCTCAATTTCTCATCTGTAATATTTAATGGTATTTTCATACCTCAACACATTTCTGTGATTATCAAATAAGATAACATGTGTAAAGTGTTTAGTACAGTAACCATGAGAGAATGGCTATCCATATGTACAATGATTGTTATTATCTTAATACAGCAATGATTTATAAAGATTCCAGATGCACCAATGATACAAAAATTAAATAATAAATGAATAAGAAGCATTATAAGAAACTATACATTTTTAAGTGCAATATTGAAATGTGGACGTCTATTGAAGTAAGCTAGACACCAGAAAATAGATTGATTAAAACGTATAAAAGTGGAATAACAGCACAAAAATATATATATATTAAATTCAAATAAAAACAATGTATACTTCAATATGGGTAACAAATAACTCTTATCTTTAAAAGTGAAATCCGTCTCCTGAGTAAACAAGAAAAAGTTAAAAAATACTAGGAGAACTGTTAAAAATATTGTTGACTATTGAGTGAGGAGAGAAGAGGGGAGAAACCTAGGATGGAAGCAAAAATCTCTAAATGCATCTTTTCTTTAAAGTTTGACATCAGATCCATAGGAATGTTTTATCTATACAGAAGAAACATTTGTAAACGAAATAATAAAACCAATTTCAAGAATTCTAAAATTCACATTGACAAAATATATCACCGGTGGCATAAATATATAGAGAGGAATAATTGGAAATGATTTTTGAAACTGTAATTTGATCCTACATTCTAACAAAAGTGAAAAAGAAATAAATTTTAGAACTAGAGAGAGAGAGGAAGGGAGGAAGGAAGCACGAGAAAAAGAGAGAGAAAGAAAGGAAGGGAATTTTACATGGCATAATCTAGGCTTAGTGTTGTCAATAATAATTTTAGTTCTTACTCTTATTTTAGATAGGATAAATAAGAACTCTTCCCAGGTAAGATACCTGGAAAAAATATTGTATAAATGATTCACTACAAATAGCCTTCCCACAATGCTCTCTAAAATGTCTTCCTTTATAGATCAATGCATAAACCCTTATCTGTCCCAGCAGCCATTTGCTGAGCCTTCACCAGGCTTTAGGAGAGCTGAAAGAACCTTGCTGTGAGCCACATAGGCTGATTTCTGGAGGTGATAGCTTGGTCTTTTGGAGCATCCTTTGGATTGGAGTTTGGAGCAGGTTGTAGCTGCTGGTAGTTGAGTGGGATGTAAGGAGGTGTTTAGCTGAGGTTTCTCTTGGTTCAGAACTCAGCGTTATCAGGGACAGGAAGTGAGAAGGGGCAGGTCTATCTTGTGCTCCAGGAGAAGCCGTATGCAAGATTTTCAGTGTGAGATAAGGCAGCTCTGAATCACTGTGCTAGTTCTGGTGGCACAGTAATATACTCCAGAATCACTTTCTGGTAGTTTTTGAAGTACAAAATTACAGTTTCTCCCTGTTTGTTTAAAAGCACCGTATTTCCATGAACTGAGTCCTGATTCCAAAGCTACCTTGATGGTGAAGGGATCATAGTACAGAAGGCATCATGGGGCCTTCCCTTCTTGGAATAGGTACCAGTGGATGTAGAAGTCACTTGGTCTAAGGTTATTACAAACGATTACAGCAGATGACCCCGTCGTCTTGGTGACTAACCTCATTCTCCCACCCATGTCAGAAGATACCTGGCTGGCTGCTATGGGAACAACAAAAAATAAAGAATACTTTCTTGGTAGGGAACCCATTGCAAAAGAAATAAAAAATCCCATGAGCATCTCTTAGAGCCGCACAATTACCAGGAGAGAGGAGAGATAAAAGTAGGGCCAGAGCCCACAGCATGCCCTCCTCTTGGGTCTTAGAAGGAAAGTGACCAGAGAAGAAGGGGCAGAATACCATCTCAGCACAGATCTCACTCCCAAGGGAAGTGATTCCCCAGAACATACAGTTGTTGGGAGCAGATCTTCCTGAGTCACAGAAAGAGAGCAGTGACTGAGGATCTATCTCAGAAGACCCTTCAGTCTTTACTCAGAAAGACTGGTGTCTGGAGGCCCTGCAGAGGAGACCCACCCTCTCTGTTGCCAACCCCTTTCTCCAGCACCACCTTAGCGGCAGCCAAAAGCAAGACCTCTCCAGCCTGGAAGCCAGGAGCATGGAGAGGAGGACTCAAGACTCAGCTCAGGCCTGCAGCAGAGGAGGGGCAGATATGGAGGGAAGCTGACCCTGATCCAGCCTGCCTGAGCCCTTTTGGACTGTGCAGTCCCACAGTAGGCTCACTACCCTGCATCTTGGAGTTTCATTGTGTTAAAACTCCTGCCCTGGTCTGGTCCAGAGATGAAGCATTCTTATTCTATCCTACTGACTTTCCTTGTGGTCATATATGAGTACGGGCAACTACCCACAGTGACTCTGAGACAGATTGAAATGGCTTTGTTAAAAGGAATTAGTATCAGGAGTACCTGTGTACTGTCCTCAGTGGTAAGCATGTGTGTGTGTGTGTGTGTGTGTGTGTGTGTGTGTGTGTGTGTGTGTGTGTGACATGACAGGAAGTAGAAAGCTTATAGGGAAAGCATTGTTTGTGATAAGAAAGATCCCTCCCTTGCCCGCTTTTCTTCTCAAATGTTGGGGCTGCATTATAATTGCTGAGAACAATTATGTGGGAAGAATAATTCATTCTCTTATTCCCCAGAATGTTTGTAAGCATTTAAACTCTTTCACAGGTCTGTATAACTTTTGGAATAGCCAGAAGATTACCCTA
>NW_007251302.1:280061-284051 GCF_000164805.1 Carlito syrichta
GACTGAGTGTTATGAAAATCCACTCATTATAGAAGTTTTGTACATCCTCAAGAAAAAAAAATCTTCCTCAAAGAGATTTGTGAGATTTTTGTGAATAACATTAAAAACAAAATAAAATTTTAGAAGAGTACAGGTTGTCTTGGTATGCAATTTGCGTGCATCTTTAAACTAAAAACTTACTTCTTGTTTTTATGAAATTCCACTTTTCTTGGGCATCCTAATTTACTTGAAAATCCTCCCCCCGCAAAGTGTACTCATCTCAGTAATTCATGCTGATTGATAGATTGATGAACAGGTAATAAACATGTGTAGTAATATAATGGTGAAATTTCAGTCACCCACATACATATAACCCACCCTTTAATAAGTATATTCAAATATATATTTTTAAAAATCACCATACGATGTAAAGGAACGTCCCTTCTTAATCATTGTTTCTATCTCCTTCAGGTAAGTCATTTTCTGCTGTCATAATAGCTGGGAATGAGAAAGAGAATGAATGGGCCTCTACCAGTTCTCCTCTATCCCTAGGAGAACTGGAAAAAACATGGTAGCTGTCAGACTGTTTGGGAAAAGCCTGCAGATAGTCGCTCAGTCTGTAAGAAAATCCCGGGTTCTGTGGTTGGGATAGGGTACAGTTGCTGTCAGGGGAGTTGGATGGAACAGTGGGGATCAGGTGTTTAATTCAGGGTATCTCTTTGTTCATGATACAGTGAAATAAAGTTCAGGAAGTGAGACAGGGCCTGGTCTGTCTTGTGTACCAGGATAATCCACATGCAGGGTTTTCAGTGTGGTATAGGCAGGTCTGAATCACTGTGCTTGCCCCCAGGGCACAGTAATACACACTATAATTACCTTATTTCAGATTTTTTAGTACAACTCTACAGCACCTTCCTGTGCTTTCAGAATCATGGTATTTCCCTTCATTGATTTCTGAATCCTTGGAGCTGAGGAAGTCACAGTACAGAAGGCACAGTGGGGTCTTCCCCTCCTGGAGGTAATACCGGTGGTAGAGAAGATATTTTTTTCAGGAATATCACAGGTGATTACAACAGATGATCCAGTTGCCCTGGTGTCTGGCATAATTTTCCCACCCAAGTTAGAGATATCTGACTGGCTGCAGTGGGCAAGACAATGAAAAATAATGAGTATTTACTTAGTATAGAACTCTTTACAAAACAAAAATCCTGTGAGCATCTGTCAATGCAGCATACTTACCAGGTGACAGGAAAGCTAGAAGTGGGCTAGACATCATGGGATTCTTTCCTCTGTTCTTAGAAATAGAACGATCAGGAGATGAGGAATAGAATAGCCTCTCTAATCTCATATCCCAATCAAAAAGAAAGTGATCTCTAGAATAGAAGGCAGTGAGCGAGTCATAACAGAGAAGTAACAGAGGATCTATTTTAGAAGACTCCCCAGCTCGCCTCCCAGAAGGGCTGATGCCTATAGGCTCTGCAGAGAAGTCCATCCTCTCCACTTCAACCCCTACCTGGAGTACACCTCTTCGCAATTGAGAGCTGATCCCCTTCAGAAAGTAAGCCTGGACTGCAGGACCACAGCAGAGGGAGGTCATAGGTCATAGATGGTGGGAAGCTGAACCTGGTTCCAGCCGGCCTGGGCCTTTGTGGAGTGAGCAGTCCTGCATTAGGTTGACTCCTCTGCACCTCAGACTTTCAATATTTTACCTTTGTTGCCATAGTCATGTCCTGTATTGAAGTTTCTTTATTATTGCCTTAAACCACCTGGCTTTTGATATACTGGGGTTCACTTTCAGGCAATTTCCTAACGTAATTATGGAAAAGCTTGAAACTGCTTTCTTTCAAGGAAATAAGATCAGGTACATCAGTCTGCGTTGAACCTTCCTAAAAGGCAAATGTGTGTATGTGTGTGCGCGTGTGCACGCGCATATGTGCGTGTGTGTGTGTGTGTGTGTGTGTTTGTGTTTGTGTTTGAGATCCAAGATCTGATTGTTAGGAGATTTCTCTTAATCCTCATGTAAAAAAGCCCCCTCAAGTAAGATTTTCAGATTTAATAAAAGAAAAAAAATGGTACCAGTGACATGGCATTCAATATTTGGAAGCATACTTAACACTAAAACTTGCTTGCTGTCTATATGAAATTCCAATTTATTTGGAAATGTTATATTTTGTTAGGCGACCCCACTCTCAGAGAGTATACTGATATCTTCAAAGCACCTCTATTGAGAGATGGATTAATAGCTCAGCAAACAAGTAGAGTAAAATGACGGAAAATTAAACTGATTCTTATACAGATTTTCACGCAATACTTTTTAATTTATTTATTTATTTATCGGGTTGGAGTCTCACTCTGCTGTCACGGCTGGAGTGCAGTGGCACATTCACCACCACTCCAGCATCGACCTGCTGGGTTCTGGAGATCCTTCCACCTCAGCCTTCCAAGTAGCTGTAACTACAGGTGCGCCCTACCACTCCCAGATAATTTTTTGATTTATTTTAGACAAGGACTTCCCAATTTTCCTGGGCTGGTCTCGAATCCACAGGTTCAGGCAATCTACTCACCTTGGCCTCCCGAAGTACTGGAAATACAGGCTGAGCCACCAAGCCCGGTCCACCCAATTGTTTAAATAAAAGCATTTGAATATATGTTTAAAACACTTAGAAGAATAAAACAATGTCTCTTTGATCACTGTTTTTGGCTGTCACAGGTGGGTCATTACCTACTGTTTGATAGCAGGGAATGCAAAAGGGAGGGTACTCCCACTGGTCTCCATCTTCGCCAGGCACCACATGTGCCTACATGAGGCCATCCCAGGAGCAGCTCTGAAAGCCATGTCCTCCAGATACTTATGCAGAATCCAATATCAGGATCCTTGGAGTCTGGAAAATCATTGTCAGGAAAGAAATTGCATGTTTTAAAAATGAGAAAGGTATGATTTGCCATCACACTGGGATGGAAGGAAAATTCATCCATCATGAAAGTAACAAAAGAAACAACTCCACCAGAATGTAAAAAGGACCAGAAAACTAAAAAATAAAAAGGGGGCATTACTGGCACTATATTGTACAGATTCATGGAGTACAATGGAAAATCCAAGAGATCTACATAAGTATTATCATATATTTTATTATGTGATAAGATTGTTCATTAAGATAGTGGGGAAATAATTGATTAGTTAACATATCCACTTCGGCAATCAGCTCAACATGTGGATAAAAAAGACTGATGAGTTCCTACCTTATCACTTACAAGTAGAGAATTAAATGTAAAATATCATAAAAGAGGACATCATAACGTTGGGAATTGCATAAAAATTTCATCAGAAAGCACCTCTAAGCTTAATTATCAAAAGTAAAGACTATAAGGAAAAATTGGTAGACTTTATTAAAAGTAATATTTAACATTCTAGTCAATAAAAGGTGCAAAAAAAACAAATAAGAGGAAGTATTATAAACACATTTGATAAAGATTAATGATGTATATTAATTCTTACAAGAATTAATTAATTCTTAATTAATTAATTAATACCCCGATAGAAGAATGGGCCAAAAGTGTGAAAAGCAATCTACAAATGGAGAATTATACATGGTTAATCATCTTGTAAGATAATGCTGGCACTCAATAAAGATAAAGAAATACAAACTGAATTAACAAATCTCATTTTTTGAACCACAGTGCTTGATTGGAAAGCCATATCCCATCAAGTCTATGTCCTTGAGGAAGTTATTTAACTTCTCTCTGCCTAGATGTCTCATCTTTTACATTTAATGATACTTTGCATGCTCAACAGGTTTCAGTCACAATCAAATAAGATAATACATGTAAAGTGTTTTGTACACTAACCACAAGAGAATGAATATCCATACATACAGTCATTGTTATTATTCTTAGTCAAGTAATGATTATAAAGATTCCAATTGCACCAATGATACAAACATTAAATAATAAATGAAAATAAAGCATTAAAAGATACAATATGGATTTTTTTTTTTTGAGTTGGAGTCTCTA